>NC_139825.1:44927021-44962021 GCF_963691815.1 Echiichthys vipera | reverse complement strand
TCAGTTATACAGACAGTAAACGAAAAATAATGTGTTTTTTTTACATTAAAGCATTTAAATGTGTTCTGGTGGAAACCCAAAATACTACACTTAAGTATGAACCTCATCTCATCTCATCTTTATCCTCTTATCCGGGGTCGGGTCGCGGGGGCAGCAGCTCCAGCAGGGGACCCCAAACTTCCCTTTCCTGGGCCACATTAACCAGCTCTAACTGGGGGATCCCGAGGCGTTCCCAGGCCAGTGTGGAGATATAATCTCTCCACCTGGTCCTGGGTCTTCCCCGAGGCCTCCTCCCAGCTGGACGTGCCTGGAACACCTCCCTAGGGAGGCGCCCAGGGTTCATCCTTACTAGATGATCCTGAACCACCTCAACTGGCTCCTTTCAACGCAAAGGAGCAGCGGCTCTACTCCGAGTTCCTCACGGATGCTGAACTTCTCCCCCTCTCTCTAAGGGAGACTCCAGCCCCCCTCCTGAGGAATCCCATTTCGGCTTAGTACCCTCGACCTCGTTCTTTTGGTCATGACCCAGCTTTCATGACCACAGGTGAGGGTAGGAACGAAGATTGACCGGTAGATCGAGAGCTTTGCCTTCCTCAGCTCTCTTTTCTTCACAACGTTGCGGTAGAGCGACTGCAACACCGCCCCCGTTGCTCCGATTCTCCGGCCAAACTCACGCTCCATCGTCCCCTCACTCGTGAACATGATCCCGAGGTACTTGAATGCCTTCACTTGGGGTAAGGACTCATTCCCTACCTGGAGTATGAACCTGACAAGTTTAATACAAGTTATGTTTATGTATGTAATTGCACATTTCATACCCAGTGAGAATACACATAAGATTAAGAATAAAACAATAGGAACAAGAAGAGAGAGTGAAAAATAACAAGAATAATGATGATAATACTAACAGTAACAACAATAATAGGTCTAAAAATGATAAAAGTAATTTACAACAGACATACGGGAGAAAACATCTCATGTGTGTAAAGATCAGAACTTAATCACACAGTCAATAATCCCCCATTAATACTAATTTAAGTAAAAACATAACACTGAGAAAAGAAGCAGAGTTACCAGATTTCATCTTGATGCACAAAGTTGATGTGTTCAGATGTTCGCTGTGAATCCGCCATCTGTCCTGACCAGTGTGTGTGTGTGTGTGTGTGTGAGAGAGAGAGAGAAAGAGATAAAGAGTGTGTGAGCGGCTAATGTTTCACCTGTGTGTAAGTCACACTGACAGACCTGTTTACTGTCGCCATAGAGACGGAGTTCCCTGACACATCGATCTCTTCTCTCTGTGTAACCGTGGTGACGGTTGGGGTGTAACCGTGGTGACGGTGCGATGGAACCACCGGAGGGTCGCCGGGAGCTCAGACATGTTTGTTTTCAGTCACGCTGCCTCGGTTCGGACTCAACTATCTCAACAACTACACGAAATATGAACAGAAACTGGTTTTAAAAGTGCTCCCAAATCAGTTTTTATGCATCTTTTTGTTGGAAATGTAAAGTTTTGTTTCTTTTTTTTCAAATGAGAGGGAAATAAGAAAAAATACCCCAATGACTGGTTGATTTAATTGTTTTTATTGGTGTCGTGAACGGTATAGCAATAACATACAAAAATGGTGGACCCAATGCAGACACGGACACGAAGTAAAAAGTACAAAACAAACGTTTAATGAATAAACTAACGCAAAAACACTACAATGTCATGATTGACGACGGAGAATACACAGAGGAGGGGACCCAAATGCAGACACGGAGCTCAGGAGACGGTATTAACAAATTTAATAAAACTAATTTACAAAAAGGTGGAAAAACACAAAGGAAAAACACGAAGAACTAGATACAAACTGAGGAGATGAATGGACACAAGAGGAACAGGTACACAGGGAGACATCAGGGTATGAAGAGGGTATGATCCGGCACTGAGTGAGGCTCAGTACCGGGGTAATATACAGAGTGGCAGGTGATTAGTGCTAACAAGGATCACCTGCCAGGAAAACAAACTTAAACCAGAAACAGAAAGAAAAGCACATACAGAAAAACACAGACATAGGGAGACAACAACAACGATTAAAGAGGAGAAGGCACAGACTGTCCAGAATCACAACGTACAGGGTAAAGAGTTAACACAAATGACGAGACGGTTTAGGGAAAAACAGGAACGAGGAGACGACGGAGGACTCAGGGAGACGGTCGAGGTAAAAACAGGAACACGGGAAACTACGGAGAGAGAGAAAAACAAACACGATTAGTAAACTTAACGACGGGGAGCGTGATAACTACAACGAGAAAGGGGACGCCAATCCTGGGGGGAATAGTTTTACCAGTGAAGGGTCTACAGCTGTCCGGCGCTGCATGCCTGTCCACTCAGGGTAGAAGTACAGATCCAGGTGATCAGCGTAACAGGCTGCAGCTTGGGGGGAACGCCTACCGGACCTAGACAACAGAAGACACACACATGCAGGGAAACACAGACAGAGGGAGACAAACTCACACAAAAGGAAGAGAGGAGGGAACTGACAGAACCAAGTCTTGACAATTGGATTATAAAGCTTTTAAAAATTGTTGATCACAGTCGTAGACTATATTAAAAAAACAGACGTAGCTGTTCTTTCAACTTGATCCAATCGTCCATGTCTAGGGGACTCGCAATCTTGTCAGATTTTGACTTCACCTCATTTCCTCTTACCAAAAAAGGGCATGTATGTGACGTTGGGGGGAGGGAGATACGTCCATCTGGCTGACGTTTACCTCGTTAGGCCAAGTGAGGGCCAGAGGCTGGCTGTTACTCAAGACACCACGCCCCTAATTATTCTTAAACTTTAACCTCCTATAAAATTAAAACTAGCCTAGTACAAAAACAATTCACCCCCCTAAGTGTTGTCATGGAGATATGACCTAAAGATACAGAATCTAATATGTTTTTTTTTGTCCCAGGCCTTAAAGAGGTTTAATATTGCTGTGAAAACGGCCTATTTAACATGGGGGTCAATGAGAAACTGCTCTATAATGAAACCTGCCCCTAGTGGACACTTGGTCAACTGCAAGTTTCGGCACTTCCTTTTTGGATCAGCCAGGAAGTCGCTGTGTGTTGGGGCTTGATCACAGCCAGGGTGAGAACTATATGATGGCTTCAGCACATCTGATAGTCTGATGTTTTCAGTGGCGTCCCTGAAATCCGCACTCCAAGCACAGCTTTTCCTCCTATACTGGATCAGTCCCGAGACAGAAACACTGCCCCCAACAGCAGAGCGCAAAAAAAACCAATATAAGTTTAAGTGTTGATTATAGAATATCTTCACTGCTTTACCTCGCTGTCAGACAGCCCTCTCTGTTTGCAAATTAAAGGAGGACACATAGAGAATCTTTGTTGAGTTAAGAGAGTCAGTGAATAACAAACCTAATTTTTTTGGTTATTAAAATATTTATTTATTTTTCAACAAATAATACAAACAACGTATAAAAGACGAAGAAACAGAAAACAAAACATATTTAAAGGTGCAAGCAGCGATGAACGGGCCCTCGCACATGGTGCATGTCGGGAAAATTGGCCGGTCTCCGGCCGATGCGGTCGCGTGTCTCAGCTAACGTTGAACGCTGCACGAAGGCCATGGGTCTGCATGCAATCTACGGAAACTTTTGCCCCACTTCCTGCGTCCACCATGTAGCGCTAGACAGCACCTACTAAACATGCTTTGCCTTGTTGTAGACCAAATGAAGAACACACATTGAAAATTTGATGTGAATTGGATAAAGTTTGTCATATTTGGCTGACTTCCTGTTGCCAACAGGTGGCGCTGTTGCTGTGAGTCAATATTGATTTATTGGTGTGTTCAGGATGGGGGTCTCGTCATTCCTCAGAAACCTGGTAAAGATTGGACACTACATGCTAAAGTTACAGCAACTTCTTGTTTCATAATTTACCCGACTTCCTGCATCCACTGTGTGGTGCTAAAGATTGCCTATCAAAGTTGCTTTGCCTTGCTATACATCAAACTAAGAACACACATAGGCTGACTTCCTGTTACCAACAGGTGGCGCTGTGGCAGTGAGTTAATATTAAGACATTGATCTGTTCAGGCCAGGGGTCTTGTAATGCCTCAGAAATTTGGTGAAGATTGGACAATGTGTACTCAAGTTACAGCAACTTCCTGTTTTAACACTTGACACCAATATTTGCCACCACGCCTAGACCACATGCTCACACAGATGCGATGGTACAGGGCGGTTTTGAAGTTGATTAGGATAAAGCTCTAGGAGGAGTTTGTTAAAGTATGACACGTGCAAATGTCAAAAAATGGCTATAAAATCCCAAATGGCTAACTTCCTGTTGAGTTTAGGATTTTAGGTGTTATATATGCCTATCGATTTTTATAAAAGTACATCCATCCAGGAGGAGGGGCTGTAATATAAGGTGTGCCAGTGGGGGGCGCTCTCACTGTGAGTCAATGACATCATATAGGTTTGTTCGGGGGGGGGGGGGGGGGGGGCTTGTGATGCATGAGATATTTGGGGCAAATTGGACAACTATTGCTCAAGTTATAGCTACTTTATGGGTTCTGATGTGGCGCCAATGTTCACCGCCACGCCACGGCCGCACCCTCCATAATTAGGTTACAACATGTGGTAACTTTGATCACTAAGGTCTTTAGATTGAACGGGCAGATTTTGAAGCCGCTGGGGTGGAATCTTTTGGAGGAGTTTGTTAAAGTATGACACGATCAAAAAGCCACATATTTACTGTCACCAATAGGGGGCGCTCTAACTCTGAGTGAATATTGAGATGTGGATCTGTTCAGGGCCGGACTCTCATCAACCATCAGAAGTTTGGAGCAGATTGGACAATGTATGCTGAAGTAATTAGCTACTTCCTGTTTCATGGAAAAACGCCAATATTCGCCACCACGCCATGGCCATCGCCATGAAAAATTAGGTTACAAGATGAGGTGACTTTGGTCACAAAGGTCTTGAGGTGGTACAGGTCACATTTGAAGATGATCGGTTAAATCTCTAAGACGAGTTTGTTAATGTACGGCACCATCAAAAGGCCAAATATGGACTAAATTTGCATATTTGACTCAAAATGGCCGACTTCCTGTTAGGTGTAGGATATGGCGTCTTGAGGCTTTTTCGTGGGTCTCCTCACTCTCTATTAGCGTGCTTTGTCTTTGTCATTTCGCTGGTGTTGAACGCTACGTTGTTATCTAGGTGTTGTGTTTTAAGATTAACATTTAAATGAAATTATTTGAGAGAAAAACAAATGTAATTTCATTCATTCATTCATTCATCTTCAACCGCTTGTCCCTATCGGGGTCGCGTGGAGGCTAGAGCCGATCCCAGCTGACATTGTGCATGAGGCGGGGTTCACCCTGCACAGGACGCCAGTCTATCTATGTCATTAGTTTGAGGTGCATTTTAATTTTGTGCATCTAAAAACATCTGAGTTGAAATACCAGAAATTCAGCACCAACAAAAAAGCTCAAATTAAATGCAAAATAAGTTTTTATGCTTCGCTGAGGTGGAAAAGTTTTGCGATTAAGTGGAATGGAAACAGCCTGAGTGAATAAAACAAGATACGTGTCATTATGAGAATGAGGAGGCTGTTTTCACTGTTTCACAGTTTGGTTGTTTTAATTAATCAGTTAAATTGAAAATGAAAACAATCGTGTCAGTGCTACACATGGATTGACAACAACAAAAGAACAAACATGCCCTCCAAAGGGAAACAATTGTCTTTTTTATAATAATTAACTAAGAAAGGATTAAGTTAAGTGGTGCAAATACTGGCATGAAACAGCGCTGAGAGGTCACACATATTAAGGGACATACACATTTTTGAGTACAGGGGGTCTTTAAATGTGTCATGTCTCTTAACAGATCTTATTATATTAAAGAGACACAAGGTGGCGCTCTAATCAAAGACATCATTTCTTGTTGTAGCAGCGTCAGTGTATACTGCTGATCTGCTTTGTCACCACTTGTAACTACTGGCTCTTAGGCCAGGACACAGGAAGAGGAATGCACACAGTTGGACTGGAAATCAAATTTTTATTTACAAAATATATAAACTCCATAATATGTTGAATAGTCAATCAGTAGATCTGTAGGTTTGAGTTGATGTGGTGGGGAAGGAGAAAGCATGTGACGTCAGAGGTGGGGATCTATTCTGAATGGCCACAAATACAGTCTCCACCAACAGGACCTGAAGAGGGACACAAAACAGCGACAGCCAAACCTACTGAAACCCAAACCTACAGCCATGGATGGATTACTCAACGGGCCTACCAGGCACTGGCCCAGGGGCCCAAAGTGTTAGGCACCCCCCCCCCCCCCAACCTCAAGAGACACACAACATTTCCAAAAAGACAGAAATTTGACACAAAGACACACAAAACTACCACAAAGGGACACAAAACTACCATAAAGGGATACCAAATGACCACAAAGGTACTATAATAACCACAAAGAGACACAAAATAACCAAAAAGACAAAAATATACCATAAAGACACACAAAGGGACACCAAATGACCACAAAGAGAAACAAAAAGACCACAAAGAGACACAAAATTACCACAGAGGGACACAAAACTACCATAAAGGGATACCAAATGACCACAAAGGGACACAAAATGACCACAAAGACAGAAATTTAACACAAAGACACACAAAACTACCACTAAGGGACACCAAATGACCACAAACAGAAACAAAAAGACCACAAAGAGACACAAAATTACCACAAAGAGACACACAAAATTACCACAGAGGGATACAAAATGACCAAGAGACACACAATATTACCACAAAGAGACACAAAATAACCAAAAAGACAGAAATTTACCACAACGACACACACAACTATCATAAAGGGACACCAAATGACCACAAACAGAAACAAAAAGACCACAAAGAGACACAAAACGACCAAAAAGACAGAAATGTAACACAAAGACACACAAAACTACCACAAAGAGACACAAAATTACCACAGAGGGACACAAAATTACCAAAAAGACAGAAATTTAACACAAAGACACACAAAACTACCACAAAGGAACATAAAATTACCGCTAAGGGATACCAAATGACCACAAAGGTACACCAAATGACCACAAAGGTACACCAAATGACCACAAAGGTACACCAAATGACCACAAAGAGACACAAAATAACCAAAAACAGGGATTTACCACAACGACACACAAAACTATCATAAAGGGACACCAAATGACCACAAACAGAAACAAAAAGACCACAAAGAGACACAAAACGACCAAGAGACACACAAAATAACCAAAAAGACCACAAAGAGACACAAAACGACCAAGAGACACACAAAATAACCAAAAAGACAGAAATGTAACACAAAGACACACAAAACTACCACAAAGAGACACAAAATTACCACAGAGGGACACAAAATTACCAAAAAGACAGAAATTTAACACAAAGACACACAAAACTACCACAAAGGGACATAAAATTACCGCTAAGGGATACCAAATGACCACAAAGGTACACCAAATGACCACAAAGGTACACCAAATGACCACAAAGGGACACAAAATGACCACAAAGACACACAATTACCACAAAGAGACACAAAATAACCAAGAAGACAGAAATTTACCACAAAGACACACAAAACTACCACAAAGGGACACAAAACTACCACTAAGGGACACCAAATGACCACAAAGGTACACCAAATGACCACATAGACACATACAATTACCACAAAGAGACACAAAATAACCAAAAACAGGGATTCATGAGGCTCCAGATGTGACGTATCACTCTGAATGGGTTTAGATCGCCGGTGATCAGCTGATCAGTGACACAGCGCTGCGCCCCACTTCCTCAAAGTGAGAAATACAGAATAGTTTGATTTCATGTAACTTATGTAAAAGTTACATAAAAAGAAAACACTCCATCTTTTAAGATTGTAGGCGCTGTGAAAGTGTGTGTTGACGGACAGGCCATCACCCCGCTTGCAGTACTAACGTCATGGTGTGTGTGTGTGTGTGTGTGTGTGTGTGTGTGTGTGTGTGTAAATGGGAGAGAGAGAAGCACCCAGCAAAGTGCCGTGCCAGTGCATGCATGGATCATTTTCTGCGCTGCGTTCTTCTACACCACTGGATAAAAGTGTCTACTCTACCTCGCTGTGATGTAGTGGCGTCTGTACTGCCACACGTCACATCCCCCTGAGAGCTACATCCAATCAGCAATCAGGTAAATCTCAGGGGACAAAAGAGGCCCTGCTCTCCGACGGGGCTATTTTCACATGCAAATTAGGGGCGTTTTTGGCGAGGTGGACCCGCCTCATACCGAGTAGTCGACCATAGTGGAAACGCCCTTCAAGAAATAATGAAATTACAACAAGGGGACAGAAAAAGTTAATTTATGTATTATTATTTTGACACAAATTACATTACTCACAGCAAGAGGGTTCCTGGTTCAAATCCTTCTGTGTGGAGTTTGCATGTTCTCCCTGTGTCTGTGTGGTGTGACATGTTAGGTTAATTGGTACAAGCGGCCGAAATGGGTTTTCTCAGGAGGGGGGCTGGAGTCTCCCTTAGAGAGAGGGGGAGAAGTTCAGCATCCGTGAGGAACTCGGAGTAGAGCCGCTGCTCCTTTGCGTTGAAAGGAGCCAGTTGAGGTGGTTCAGGATCATCTAGGAAGGATGAACCCTGGGCGCCTCCCTAGGGAGGTGTTCCAGGCACGTCCAGCTGGGAGGAGGCCTCGGGGAAGACCCAGGACCAGGTGGAGAGATTAGATCTCCACACTGGACTGGGAACGCCTCGGGATCCCCCAGTTAGAGCTGGTTAATGTGGCCCGGGAAAGGGAAGTTTGGGGTCCCCTGCTAAAGCTGCTGCCCCCGCGACCCGACCCCGGATAAGAGGCTGAAGATGAGATGAGATGAGACTCTAAAATCACTCGTAGGTGTGAATGGTTGTCTGTCTCTGTTCGTCTCCATGTGTCCTGTGATAGACTGGCGTCCTGTCCAGGGTGGACCCCGCCTCACGCCCGATGTCAGCTGGGATCGGCTCCAGCCCCCCCCCGCGACCCTGACAGGGACAAGAGGTTGAAGATGAATGAATGAATGAATGAATGAAAATTACATTTGTTTTTCTCTCAGATAATTTCATTCAAATGTTAATCTGAAAACACAACACCTAGATTACAACGTAGCGTTCAACACTGGCAAAATGACAAAGACAAAGCACGTGTTTGTTTGTGTGCTGCATAAATACTCTTCTCTTATTTCTCCCAAACTTACTTTTTAATTAACTATAATTTCATGCCAAAAAGTCTTGGTTTCAATAAATAAAATATATATATGTAGAGAAAACACCATGACACAACAGATTTTATTTAATGATTCCTTTTACGTCATTTAATTAGGATTATTTTGAGTAAAATGATTAATAATTAATAATAATAATTTCTATGATTATTTCACTATTTTCCTCTTCTGTAATTGAACCATTATTAAAAAATACATTGCGATGAGGCCTGATCGCTGTCACATGGGTTGAAATGACTCCTGTGCTTTTAGATTTTTTATAAAAGCTTAAAAATACAAATTTTCCTGAACATTTCCAGGCGTGGAAGATGGATATTAAATGTTCTTGTTCCTCATTTTCATTGATTATTGTGCAAATGTCCAGATTATCAGGAATTACCACACGTTGCACGCTGTATTAGATTATCACTCTGATGAAAGAGAACCTGCATTGTTATCAGGAACGTGGTTTTGCGTCAGTGTACTTAGCACTTTAACCCCTTCTGCTGTTTGCGTTGGGGTTTGAGTCACGCATTGCATCGTTTGGACCCTTTACTGTGTTTTGTACCTGCTGCTGTCGTCACTCCAGAAACTCTGTGATAAAGAGCATCAGAGTTCACTAAACCCGAATGTATAGCAAACACAACGTGCTCAATCCTCAAGAGTGATGTGGATTTTAAATATTTGATTTTGTGTCCAGACACATTTCTCTAAAAAGCAAGATACCAAACAAGAGAAAGGTCCTTAGCATTGTGATCAGTACTGCACACTGCTTTGCCAAAAATTAAAAAGCTTTATAAAAAAATTCAATTCAATTCAATTCAATTTTATTTACAGTGCCAAATCATAACAAAAGTTATCTCAGGACACTTTACAGAGAAGGTAAAGACCTCACTCAATGACTTATTTATGATTTACATAGACTCAAACAGTTTGGGGCGGCAGTAGCTCAGTCCATAGGTGACTGGGCTGGGAACCGGAGGGTCGCTGGTTCCCTTTGTGGAGTGTGGACTGGTGTCTGGAGAGGTGCCAGTTCATCTCCTGGGCACTGCTGAGGTGCTGTTGAGCGACCGAACCCCCAACTGCTCAGGGTGCTGGTCACTAGCAGCCCCCTCGCTCTAACATCTCTCCATTAGTTGCATGTAAATAGGTCCTGTATGTATGTATGTGTGTGTATTTCGGGCCTGTGTGTGTAACATGAAAAAATAGAGTAAAAATTTAATTTCCCCATTGCGGGACGAATAAAGGAATACTTCTTCTTCTTCTTCTCTTCTTCAATTCCCCCGTAGAGTACGGTGGCGTTGAAAACCTTCACTATAACAGACAGGAACGTCAGACAGACCCAGCTCTGTGGAGGACGCACATCTGTCTGCACCGGAGAGAGGAAGAGAAGGAGAGAGAGAGAGAAAAGACGGACAGATGGACAGAGAGAGACAAAGACAGAGACAAAGACAGAGACAGACACACTTCCAGTAACTATAATAATATCTATAGTAATGTGAATATGACTTATTAATACAGCAGAATAGTAGAAACAAGCACAGCTAAGGTTATAGACTATAATAGCAGCAGGAAGCGTCATGCAGGACCACTGCAGCAGGCACCACCACCATCAGCAGAGACCTGCGAGACGACAAAGCACAAACAACCCCGGGGAAGAGCGCCTGTGTGTTTTCAACCATCAGTCTTCAAACTCCTCTTCCCTGCTGTGTTGCATTACTTCAAGGGATTTTATGAACTTACTGCCATCTGTTTTTTCAGTTAACGACCCGTCTGTACTTCATATAGCCATCATGTGTTATCTGGGACTTCTCTCTTTACAGATAAAAACGCTCTAACTCTTTTCTTCCTCCAACCATAAACAAGTGATATAAGATTATCTCTGGATATGA
The DNA here is from genome assembly GCF_963691815.1 of Echiichthys vipera. Classification (NCBI taxonomy): domain Eukaryota; kingdom Metazoa; phylum Chordata; class Actinopteri; order Perciformes; family Trachinidae; genus Echiichthys; species Echiichthys vipera. The sequence goes on along the minus strand of NC_139825.1, from coordinate 44,950,838 downwards.
TATAGATTGTACACTGTATATCCTCAGTTTGTGAGTTAAAGACATAGTTGGTAAGACTTTCCTCTAGTTAATTGTCTGTTAAGTTCCTGTCTTTTGAAGCTTGAGTTAAAACGATGGTGATGAAAGCATTCGTTTTGCTTTCGCTGAGTATTTCAATCTGCGTCTGTGGAGACATTCCCTCTCTAAATACAAATGCGCCGCCATGTTAGTGACGTTGCTGACAGTTGTTGGTCTGTTGGTAATGCTGCATTTCAAAAGTCGGTCACAGCAGCTTCAGTGAAGAGGTTTTAACAGAAGGGCGCACTCACACTGTCCATCTGTACCGAGTCCAAACAGGTTTCACGGGTAAAGTCTAATTTGTTTGACCAGTGTGAGTGCAACCGTACCGCGCCTAAGCTTGCCGGCCATGGCCCGTTTGGGAGAGGTGGGCTTTTGTAAAGCACGTTTGCACATGTAGGAGCTTGAGCGTGCGCACGTGTACGAGCACGAGCGTGCGCACGTGTACAAGCAGGAGGCCTACAGCGGTTCTGACGTCATTTCCTGTGCGCCTGTTGGGACATAAAAAAAGAAGGAGGGACCATGCGCGGACATTTAAAACAATGGCGGTGAAAGGTTCACGTTGGTGTGATGCGGAGGTGGAGTGTTTACTGCAGATTTGGTCGATGAAAAGATTCAAAAACAGTCGACAAGACGCACAAAAACTCCGAGGTCTATGGAAAGATTTGTAAACAAAGCCACGCATCGCCATGACGTCAATCAATGCGTGTGACGTGTTACGGCGTGATGACGTATGGACAGCAAGAAGCATTCACCGAGGCCCAGGTAGTGTGAGTACAAACGGGCCTGGAGGGGGGACAAGTACCCTAAAGCACGGGGCACAGGACGGACGCACAGTGTGGGTGCGCCCTAAGTAAGGAACCTTAGGTGCTCTTTACGAGTCCGAAGTGTTCAAATGTTTCTTAAAATGAAAACGTATGTGTTTTGTTCAAATAAACATGCTTTCCAATGACTGACATGTCTTGTAATTCTGTATTGTCTGTCCTTCAGCGCGCCACACCAGCCTACAAAACAACAATCAATATCGGAGTCTGGAGATAGCATATCTCCCTGTTTAGCACAAAATCTTGGCTTATGTTTGACTGTTATGCAGTGGAAGTTTCCAATACCTCAGCACGTGTTATGCATATAGAGTACAAACATGTCAGACGATGTTGCAATCACTTAGAAACATTTTGTTATCCAGTGTCTTGCTATCTTACATAACCCAGTCATGTTGACTGTGATAGGATATATTCATGTCTGTGATTACGGAAAGAGGAAGTTCTTCAACACATGGTAACATTTAATTTTGTCACAGTGATTTTTCACAACTATATGAAGCAAAGATGGAAAAATTAAATATGAAATATAAAGCTATAGTTTTCCTGTGCCAGGTGAAGAACAGGTCACCCCTTTATTTAAAGCATTGTTGCTGCGCCGGTTAGACAAGGACACACGCACACGTGCACCGAGCACGCACACACACACGCACACGCACACGCACACACACACACACACGCACATTTGATTTGGTGTGACATGATAAAGTCATGAACTGTCTGCAGAGTACAGAGAAACGGAGATGTCATCAAATCTCTGTTTAGTAAGTCGTGTTTTAAAGCTGAGACAAACAGTCCAGGACCTTAATGTTTGATAGATCTGTTCAAAGTGCTGCATGCTGCTCTAATGTGACGTCTGCTCACACGTTTACTTAATATTTAATCTGAAATCATCTTGTTTAGAGTAATGGTTCACCAACACACCTTTGAAGGACCTATTTTCTGCCAACGCACTAAGTGATTATGGATTATAAACATTATATAATTAAATGCATAATATTAAGAAGAGTACAGAACAACTTAAAATAACAACAATTAAACAATTATAATCAAACTGAACAGTGAACGCAGTAACTACAGGAAGTTACAAGGGATTTTAATGAATTTTCAGCAAATTATCGAGTTATTTTTGGGAACTTTTAGTACAAATCTATTCATTTTATGTATTTTTACACTCTAACTGTACATACTTCTTAATACCACTTATTCTTTTGTGACAAATTCAGTGTTTTCTTTTACGAGATGTTTGGTTATTGTCCTGTTTACGTTCGTTTCTACTGTGGGACGAGGCTGTTCAGCAGAGAGGGAAGGCTCTGTGAATAAAGCTTGTGTTCAGGTTCACCGTGCCCTTTTCTTGTTTTAAAAGTCTAAATCTTAATTAATAATCCATGCAAAAATAATCAAATCCGTCCGTTTTCTTCACATAAATGAATGAAAGCCACTGAAACAGTGGTCAAGAACATGTAACTGCATGTGTAAAACAAGTTATGCCAGGAAATGAACCAAGAATCTACAAAATGCTCCTTAACTTTCGATTTAGAGGATCGATTTCCTATCAGTACCTGATTTAGCTCCAGTTTCACTTGGTGGATGTATGTAAGACCCAAACCAATATTACATATTATAGTTTATGAACCCTATGTTGGTGTGTTATCAGATGATAAGTAACGAGAATTGTAGTACTTTTAGCTATCCCAGCATGCTTTGGGTTAGAGCAAGGACGTCAAACTGATCCAGTAAAGGGCCGTGTGGCTGCAGGTTTTCATTCCAACCAATCAAAAACACACCTGGTCCAACAAATCAACCGTGTGAAGACAGTTCAGGTGGTTGAGTAAGTCGAGTCAGGTGTGTTCTTGCTTGGTTGGAATGAAAACCTGCAGCCACAAGGCCCTTTACTGGACCACTATGACACCCATGGTGTAGAGGTAGGCAACGGTTTGCTCGGCTATCATCAAACAAACACATAAAACCATGAAAAGCACTTTAATTAGTGTGAAATCCACATATTTATTATTGTGGAGATGACATCAAGAACAAATGACATCAGGTGATGTTTCAGGAGAAGGGTTTGGGTGTTGGATTGGTCCACCTACGTGGTCTCATGGGAGGGCGTATAAATAGCACGCCACTTTTCATGACTTTCATGACTTTTCGCGTGCATGTCTACGCATATTAAGCTTTTCCCGTGTCATTTAACGCCCGTAGTTCCCCAGGGTTAGGGTTAGGGTTAGGGGTCAGGGTTAGGGTTAGGGGTTAGGGTTAGGGTTAGGGTCAGGGTTAGGGTTAGGGGTTAGGGTTAGGGTTAGGGTTAGGGTTAGGGTTGGGGGTTAGGGTTAGGGGTTAGGGTTAGGGGTTAGGGGTTAGGGTTAGGGTTAGGGTTAGGGTTAGAGTAAGGGGTCAGGGTTAGGGGTCAGGGTTAGGGTTAGGGGTTAGGGGTTAGGGTTAGGGTTAGAGTTAGGGGTTAGGGTTAGGGGTTAGGGTTAGGGTTAGGGTTGGGGGTTAGGGTTAGGGGTTAGGGGTTAGGGGTTAGGGTTAGGGGTTAGGGTTAGGGTTAGGGTTGGGGTTAGGGTTAGGGGTTAGGGTTAGGGTTAAGGTTAGGGTTAGGGTTGGGGTTAGGGTTAGGGTTAGGGTTAGAGTTAGGGGTTAGGGTTAGGGGTTAGGGTTAGGGTTAGGGTTGGGGGTTAGGGTTAGGGGTTAGGGGTTAGGGGTTAGGGTTAGGGGTTAGGGTTAGGGTTAGGGTTGGGGGTTAGGGTTAGGGGTTAGGGTTGGGGGTCAGGGTTAGGGTTAGGGTTAGGGTTGGGGGTTAGGGTTAGGGGTTAGGGTTAGAGTTAGGGTTAGGGTTGGGGTTAGGGTTAGGGTTAGAGTTAGGGTTAGGGTTGGGGTTAGGGCATTTCACGTCCGTTATTTCAGCCGTCCTTCACATGAAATATTGATTTAAAAACAATCCTCTGACAGAAAGCTCCACCACTTCGTATTTCTCCGCAAGGTGGAGGAGAAATATGAACACGTGGGTTTTCCCTCAATGACATTTTTGCGTGAAATGACAACGCTATCTCTGCACAATACAAGTCAATTGAGACTACATGGCGTGAAATGACACGCAAAAATCATGAAATGCGTTGTAATTAAACGAGAGATGGCTTGACAAATAGCGTGTCATTCACACGCCTTTTGATGAGACCAGGCTGAAAACACGGACTTTCACCCTGGGGGACCTGTGTTCCTGTCCATATTTTCTGACCCTCACCTTTTATTGCTAAAACATGATATTGATGAACTTATATTGAACAAATGTCACTTTCTACTGTTGCTGTAACCACCTCATCCATATACCTTACCCGTCTTCGCTGCTTTACATTTTTCTTTCTGATTCTACAAACGTTACAGAACGTGAGTGTCTTTAAAGTTTAGCCGTCGGGTTAAAGATCGTCGGCTGACCGTTGCGCAATGTTGTTCATAAAACACTCGAGCAGAGGGTGTTATGTAACTTTAGTGCCATTGTCATGCAGGTCCCTTCCCCTGTCTGTTACTCTTCTTGTGCAGCAATGAATCCGACTGAAGTTTCAAAGTGTGCTGCTGCATCAGGTCAGAGGTCAAGTCCAGGTTTCACATCTGTCCTATCAGCATTTTAAAGCATAAAAAAGCTGCTAAATGAGACACTAATATTGTTTTAAATTAGAACTACACCACTCTTACATCAACTACTACAGTACTACGTCAAGTACAACTGCTGCTGCTACTGCTACTTTTAATACCATCCTATTAAAACACTTCTATTAGGAAACTTTAGTATCAATAATGCTACGAATTCCAGTACAAGACAGTAAAATAGTTACTACACCTGTCCAACTACTTTAACAGCTGCTGCCATTAAAATTACTATTTTAAAATTCAGAGAAGTTTGACAGATTGTTGCTGCATGAGGCCCAATGTTAGTAAACTTTAACGCTGCAAAGTTAATCAACTATACCAGTTGTTCATTGTCTGGACATCAGAATACTTCAGTCTTTCACACAGTCTGTTGGCTGGGAACCGTAGGGTCGCTAGTTCAAGTCCCTGTGTGGACCATGTGTGCGTGGACTGGTGGCTGGAGAGGTGCCAGTTCATCTCCTGGGCACTGCTGAGGTGCTGTTGAGCAATGCACCGAACCCCCAACTGCTCGGGGCGCCGGTCACTGGCAGCCCCCTCGTTCTAACATCTCTCCTTAATTGCATGTATATAGGTCCTGTCTGTGTGTGTGTGTGTGTATTTCGGGCCTGTGTGTGTAACATGATTAATAATAAGAGTGAAAAAATTAAATTTCCCCGTTGCGGGATAAATAAAGTTCTTCTTCTTCATGCCTCACTAACTGAACCACCTGTGTCTCACTAATGTCAGATGCATGTGTCTTACCCTCTCTCTGCTGTTTGTATCACAACCCTTCAACCCCCCAACCATGCTCTTCTCCTTTCTCCCCTCTTAGCAGGGCGCCACGGCAGCTCAGCAGCTTCAGGAAGCTTCTTGACATGAACCCAGGGGGGTGATGAAGCAACGGAAATCATCAAGGTGTGCCCCCAACCAGAGCCTAAACCCCCAACGTCCCAGATGTTGATCCACACCACGACCCAGTTCAACCTGTCCATCCTTTCCTTCGACCCTCAATATGCCAACTAACACGACCATCACCTCATCTTTCCTGCATCTCCTGCTTATTAAAAAACACATATTTTTGGCTTCAATAAGCGAAAAGATTCAGGGCCATAATTTGGTTTAATATGCCAAGATTTTCCTTATTTTTTGTCTGTTTTTGAAGCATTTTAAAAAATAAAATAAGAGTGTATTTTTAATTGAGATCCCATTAAAACCCAGATGATTCCAGATAAACTACAGCAAATAAGAATAATTTTAATCTGACAGTTCAAGAGTCCAATCATTACAAAAACTTTTACGACTTAATGTATAAATACTTCTAAGTACATCTCTCAATACTTTTACCTTTAAAGGCTCAATGTGTCTGTCTTTCTTACGTGACTGTTAGACCTTTGACCGCAAGAGGGCGAGCCCCCGGCTGTCAGCCAATAAAAAGAAAGGCAAGCCAAGGCACTGCCTGCGTCACAAACCGGCCTGACGATGTCGAACCCTGAACTTACATCACTTCTTAATTTGGCTCAAAGTTCAACAGCAGCTGCTGCAAGAGGACGGGATGTTTCCACACAGAGCATTATTGTCACAAAGCTGTTTGACAAGTTAAATCAGCAATGGAAGATGATTAACAGTTAAAAATAATTTAAAAAGTAATAAAATATACAACGATTCATTTATAAAAGGTTTTTAAAAAATGATGATAATGCAGTTTTCTTTAACACCTGAATACATATAAGGAACGTTCTGAATGTTTACTTCAGTGTTTAGATTTTCTTGTATTTTTGCATTGAAATTTAATTTTCCCTTCAATGCCTTTACACACGTCTGCAGCGCTGGACATGAATCATTCAAACATAAATACAAAAAAGGTATTAACCATGCATTCATCAACTGCCTAACAATGTCTCCAATTCGGCCAAAAAGGCATCCCAAGAACAAAACAGACAAATAGATTATAAATAAATATTAATATAAACTAATATGACAATGTTTTTGTTTTGGTTTAAATGTCCAAAAAGCAGCCTGACTGGCGTGAAAAATAGATAATGAATATATATATATATATTAAATAAATATAAGAATAAAAATGTAAAAGTAAGTACGTAAAGTTAAAAACATAATGCTCAGGAATGATTGTGTCACAGAGAGATAGTGCAAGCAGCAGCAGCAGCAGCAGCGGCAGCAGCGGCAGCAGCGGCAGCGGCAGCAGCGGCAGCAGCGGCGGCAGCAGCGGCAGCAGCGGCGGCAGCAGCGGCGGCAGCAGCGGCGGCAGCAGCAGCGGCAGCAGCAGCGGCAGCAGCGGCAGCGGTGTTGAGGGTAAAACTGTCTGTCTCTGTCAGTGCAGTTGGGACCAGAGGTAACCGGTTACGTAAAGACGACATTACGTCCGGCTGCTGATTATTAATGATTCACCGGTGGCCTGCAACACTGTTTTAATTCATATCTGCAAGGAACAACAGGTCCATGCAAATAGCAGGGGACGAGCCTCCCCCTTACACCTCCTTAGACACACCCACCCCTCCGCCTCCTGCCTCCTCTTGTGGGACATCCAGAGTATAAAAAGAACAAACTCTCTCCAAAGAAACAACTGAACAAGAAGCAGAAACGTTCCTCTGAAAACAGCCAAGAGAGACACCTCGACTGATGAGGCAAATCTGAAGTTCTCTGCTCCGAACAAACTACCAAAGGTAACTTGATGCTCTTTCTTTTCAGTGACACTTGTGTGTGTAATGTGAGGAGGGATATACGGAGGATATCAGAGGGATGCTGTTACACCACCCAGAGTCTGTCCGACCTGGAGGCTGCAGCACTTCCTTTAATTTTTATATTTCTAATGCAAAATAGTATAAAGAGGCAGAGACAGATTAAAAAAAGGAGTCAAGAAAGACAGAAAATGATGTGAAGTGAAGGACATTTTTTAAATTTGAACACTTTATTATTATATTCATGTGCTAAACTTTCTTTTACCCTTCCTTCCTCCTTCACCCCTCACTCTTTACTTTTCCTTTTGCAACCTCACCTCACTCTTACTACGCTGTCATCTCTTCTTTTCCTCTCCTCATGTTAACTTCTCTTCCTCTTTCACTTCTTCACCTACCTCGCTTGCTGGATTCTTGTCCTCTAGGCTCGTTCTGCTCCTAGACTTCTTCTATTTCTCTTTCCCCGTCTTAGCTCGCTCTCCAGACAGCTCCGCCATGCCTCCTCAGCTTCAGTCCCAGAACCAGAACGGTACCAGAATCCTGCAGGGCGATCTCAGCGCCCTCAGCCCGGCTGTTAAGGAGTTCGTGGAGACCAATGTCAACCTGTGCCAGCCCGACTCCCTCCACATCTGCGACGGCTCCGACGAGGAGAACCGCGCCATCCTGACCCAGCTGGAGGAGCAGGGGATGATCAAGAAGCTTAACAAATATGAGAACTGGTAGGTTGATTTATATTCAGGTCTCTTGGTATGGATGAGATTAAAGAAAGGTTTACTGATGATGCCCTGTCTCGTCTGTGAAATGATTAGAGATCAGCTGTGGTTGTTTTTGTACCCAAGACAGTGTTATGTCAGTGCCGTTGACAGATCGCCTAGTGGTATTAAAGACAGTGTGCATCAGTTAGTCTGTTTAAATGAACAACATAATGTGTGCAGACCATCATTCTGACAAACCAGTAAGTCCAGCTTGTTCAGTCTGTATTACCAGCAGCTGTCAAACACACGTGCTTGTGCAGTGTTGCTTCAGGTGTAACAGGCATAAGGTCAACATGTCTATACGTTCCTGCATCCTCTTAGACATGAACTTGTTATATAACAGCTTGTACTCTATACAGAAATTCTTAAGTGTAATCATGTTTGCCTTCTTCTTCCTCTTCCTCCTTCCCCTCCTCCTGCAGCTGGTTGGCCCGCACCGACCCGAGGGACGTGGCTCGCGTGGAGAGTAAGACTGTGATTGTAACCCAGGACCGGAAGGACACGGTGCCCACACCGCTTGATGGCGGTGTCAGCCAGCTAGGCCGCTGGATGTCCCCGGAAGAGTTTGACAAAGCGATGGCTCAGAGGTTCCCCGGCTGCATGAAAGGTATTTTAGCCTTCAGTTTCAACCAGACAGGAGTTGGAGCAATTGTTAAATCACTTATTATAGTACAGCATTATTCTCTAGATCGTATCGGATAATCTAGCATTGTATGCTGTGCGATACGGATTTCAACTGCTCAAGATAATTGACTTATACTGAGAGAAGAAACATTGTTGAATGTTGTTATTTTTGCTTCAAAAGGATCAAAAGACTCTGATGTTCAGATACCTGAGAACATTTCATCTCAACAATGGCTCATAAACTGTAGAGAAGTACACAACTTTAATAAATGTTGACGCTCTCTCCTCAGGTCGTACCATGTATGTGATTCCCTTCAGCATGGGTCCAGTAGGTTCCCCGCTCTCTAAGATCGGAGTGGAGCTGACAGACTCTCCCTACGTTGTGGCCAGCATGAGGGTGATGACCCGCATGGGAAAGGCGGTGCTGTCTGCACTGGGGACGGGCGAGTTTGTCCGCTGTCTGCACTCCGTCGGCTGTCCTCTGCCACTCAAAAGTACGTCAACAACATCATAAACAACTGGTTCTTCTGTCATTCAGCAGCACTGAGTCAAAGCTGAATACTCTTGAAAGAGGACTAGTACTACTGTTGCACTTCTAGTAGTATTAACTATTAACTAGTATTTCTGCTCATACCTCATTTAGTCTTGACTGTCTTTCAAGGGCAAACACACTGAATGTTGTTGGATAATTTCATTAATTCAAGTCCAATGCAAACTCTTGTTTTAGAGCTAAATTAACCATTAATATATTTACTAAAAGTAAAGAATATTCTGTAACTGATGCTGATAATGATGCTGTCATTACTGAATTATAATGACTTCCGTTTTTACTACCAATGCTACAACCAGGCTACTGATGACTATGTTCAGTTGAAACTTAGTAAAAATTCCCCCAAATAAATTCAAACAAACCATTTTGTCTTTCAGAGCCCTTGGTGAACAACTGGCCCTGTAACCCTGACCAGACGCTAATCGCTCACATCCCAGACCGCTGGCAGATCGTCTCATACGGGAGCGGTTACGGAGGAAACTCCCTGCTGGGGAAGAAGTGCTTTGCTCTGCGCATTGCCTCACGTATCGCCAAAGAGGAGGGCTGGCTGGCAGAACACATGCTGGTAGGAAATGAAAAATAATATGATAACACATCATAGGGTATTTCCCACAACAAGCTAACTAGACCACATGTTTCTCCTGCTCAGATCCTGGGCGTCACCAACCCTGCTGGGGAGAAAAAGTACATGGCAGCGGCGTTTCCCAGCGCCTGTGGGAAGACGAACCTGGCCATGCTCTGCCCCACGCTGCCTGGTTGGAAGGTTGAATGTGTGGGAGACGACATCGCCTGGATGAAGTTTGATGACCAAGGTGAGGGGCTTACTTTGTGAAGTTCACTTTGAAATGACAGCAGTTATAATAATACAAACAAACTCTTCTATTCTTCATTATTCACATTTTCTTTGTTTCCCATCCCCAGGCAACCTGCGTGCAATCAACCCTGAGAACGGCTTTTTCGGAGTTGCACCCGGCACCTCAGCCAAAACCAACTTTAATGCCATGGAGACCATCGTCAAGAACACAATTTTCACCAATGTTGCAGAGACCAGCGATGGTGGTGTGTACTGGGAGGGAATTGACCAGTCACTGCCTGAGGGAGTCACCATCACTTCCTGGAAGAACAAGCCCTGGAGCTCAGAGGATGGTAAGAGTCTGTTGATTTTTTTCTAAAGAAGTTGTAAAAACAAACCAAAACCGCAGGCAATGCAAAATGTGCAGGTAAGAAAATGAAAGTGAACCAGTAAAATGGTTGTTAAATAGAGTCCAACATGCACTAAATACAGTAAATAGATATTTACTGAGTGAGATGGGACAAAGGCATTGATCGCCAATGGTTAACGTAGATGCAGGGCTGAAGTCAAGACCAACACAATCAAGTTCAAGACCAAGTCCAGAGCAATCGAATAGAATAGATTAGAATATACTTTCATTTAAATGTAAATTGGACTCATCAGACCACAACCCAGTGATAAACATTCATCAACAAGGACATGACAGAGAACACATTACATAATAATAAATAAGAGACATTGACAACACGACACAGGGGGCCCAATTGGCACAAGAATGTAAACTTGAGTACTGCTCAAGACCATAACAGGCAACAGTGTCTTTCCAGTACAAATATAGTGATTAAGGGGTTTGGGTAGATCTATCAACAAGATTCATCAACTTATAACATTAAACTTCAGATGGTTTAGGAATACAACATGTTAGCTCTGTTGTGCTAATTAAAAAGCCGCACTTGCACCATTATGTGCAATACAGCTGACCTTTGTTTGTCTGTCTCTCTCTCTCTCCAGGCGAACCCTGTGCTCACCCCAACTCTCGTTTCTGCACTCCGGCCGGGCAGTGTCCCATCATCGACCCACTGTGGGAATCCCCAGAGGGAGTCCCCATAGAGGCCATCATCTTTGGAGGACGCAGGCCAGAGGGTGAGCAGGAACCGGGAGGTAGAAGGATAGGAGAGGATACAGACAGTATGCACTGGGCTCAATGAGTGAGAGAAGATAATAGATAGAAAGGAAAGGAAGAAGATGCAATGGCATATGAGGAAATAATGAGATGACGCTAATCTAATCTATGACTCTGCATCCTTTCAGGCGTCCCTTTGGTGTATGAGGCTTTCAGCTGGCAACACGGAGTGTTTGTTGGAGCAGCCATGAGGTCAGAGGCGACCGCTGCAGCTGAATACAAAGGTCAGTATCTAATATTGACCAGCATTCAACATTTTTTACAGTTCCCTCACCCTGAGGATAAAAAACACTGCTTGCTTGGACATTGATTAGCTTTCACACAACACTAATGGCTTCATTTGACCCGCTTCTGTTTTGCAGGCAAGATGATCATGCACGACCCCTTCGCCATGCGCCCCTTCTTCGGCTATAACTTCGGCCAGTACCTCTCTCACTGGCTGAGCATGGCCGACCGCCCTGGCTCCAAGCTCCCCAAGATCTTTCACGTCAACTGGTTCCGCAAGAGCCCCACCGCTGGATTCCTGTGGCCCGGGTTCGGCGACAACATCCGCGTGCTGGACTGGATGTTCAGGCGGTTGAACGGTGAGGCCGGCGCCATGCCTTCCGCCGTGGGCTACCTGCCATCCTCTGATTCCCTGAACCTACAGGGCCTGCAGGGGGGTGTGGACCTCAAAGAGCTGTTCTCCCTGGATCAGGAGTTCTGGCAGAGGGAGGTGGAGGATGTGAGGAAGTACTTCACCACGCAGGTGAACGACGACCTGCCCAACGAGGTGGCACGGCAGCTGGAGCTCCTGCAGCAGAGAGTGAAGCAGATGTAGAGAAACTTGAAAGCAAGTCTGAAGGAGCATGTTGGTAAATCTAGAACCGGATGTTAGTATTTCTATAATATCTCTTCATTGTCAAACAGAGACATTTTTCTTTGAGGTGGAGCCTTACAACATCATGAAAGAGGAACGATTCTCCTCTATATGCTTTTGATTCTACTTGTTTTTTTTCTTTCATTAGCTAGAAATTATTATTATTAGAAAACATATCTGTTAAAATTGGGCTGGTGATGTTGAAGAAACTACTACTTAAGAAACATTCCTCACTGTGCGCATCGTAAATATGACTAGCTGATAGTCTGCAGTGCTGATCTGAATACGAAACGCTTCCTTTCCCATCCATTCACCAGCTTTATGTTTTAAACTGTTGTTCCAATGTATTGTCCGACTGTACGTCTCAATACAACTATTTAATAGTAACTTATTATGAGCGCACATCAAACTGTTATTGTCATATAGATTTGTGTGGCACAGAAGGAGTAACTGAGTTCAGATAACTCCATGTTTGTTTGACCCACCCGAACACGGGGGGAAATGTATGTTTTCTGTTTCTGTCTTTATTTTAAGTCTTAATTTATTTTTATACAATGTTGTTATTTCTGTCTGTTTTGTCTTGATTATATCTGGAGTGCCCAAAGACGGGAGAGAATAATAAAAGTATTTTCAAATATATGGTTTTCTTGTTGTTTTATTGAAGAAGCATTTTCGTGTTTCTGATATTGTAGAACAAGAGAGACAAAGATGCAACTAAATTATTAATAAGTGCCAAAAACTGCAGTTCCCCAACTGGCCACTAGGGGCACGTTTCATAATAGAGCAGTTTCTCATTGACCCTCATGTAAAATAGGCCGTTGTCACAGCACAATTCAACCTATTTAAGGCCTGGTACAAAATCTATTCTAGTCTGTATGTTTAGCTCATATCTCCATGACAACACTGAGGGGGTGAATTTTTTTGTACCAGGTTAGTTTTTATTTTATTAGAGGTTAAAGTTTATGAATAATTAGTGGCACCACCTCTTGAGTGACAGCTAGCCCCTGGCCCTCACTTCTCCTCAGAGGTTAGTTATCAGGATTAGCATCATTAGCATGCTAACTCCGTCATCTCAACCTGGACTGGTCATTTGTGTGGTGGTGTTACCATAAGAGACTAGATGTTTTCTCTTCAGATGGTTTAGGAATACTAAATATTAGCTCGGTTATGCTAATTAAAAAGCCGCACTTGCACCATTACGTGCAATACAGCCTACTATCGATGGCACATAATTGGAGGATTGGGGCTGTGAGGGTCAGTGTTTTACTGTCTATGGGCATGGGGAGGGGTCGCAGTTCAGTGGGCTGAGGTGACCTTCAGCACTCACTGGATCGGTTCGCAGCCGAGTGTGAAACTGCTGGGATGAGGATCAGCACCTCTAAATCTGAGGCCATGGCTCTCAGCAGGAAACCGGTGGATGGCTAACTCCAGGTAGGGAATGAGTCCTTACCCCAAGTGAAGGAGTTCAAGTACCTCGGGATCATGTTCACGAGTGAGGGGACAATGGAGCGTGAGTTTGGCCGGAGAATCGGAGCAGCGGGGGCGGTGCTGCAGTCGCTCTACTGCACCGTTGTGATGAAAAGAGAGCTGAGGAAGGCAAAGCTCTCGATCTACCGGTCAGTCTTGGTTCCTACCCTCACCTATGGTCATGAAAGCCGGGTCATGACCAAAAGAACGAGGTCGCGGGTACAAGCGGCCGAAATGGGTTTCCTCAGGAGGGTGGCTGGAGTCTCCCTTAGAGAGAGGGGGAGAAGTTCAGCCATCCGTGAGGAACTTGGAGTAGAGCCGCTGCTCCTTTGCGTTGAAAGGAGCTAGTTGAGGTGGTTCAGGATCATCTAGTAAGGATGAACCCTGGACGCCTCCCTAGGGAGGTGTTCCAGGCACGTCCAGCTGGGAGGAGGCCTCGGGGAAGACCCAGGACCAGGTGGAGAGATTATATCTCCACACTGGCCTGGGAAAGCCTCGGGCTCCCCCAGTTAGAGCTGGTTAATGTGGCCCGGGAAAGGGAAGTTTGGGGTTCCCTGCTAAAGCTGCTGCCCCCGCGACCTGACCCCGGATAAGAGGCTGAAGACAAGAGATGAGTGAGGGCATGGTACTGTGTTGAAAAGCAGTTTAAAATCATAGATCATAACGCTGGCTGCCTGAACTTGACTCCCGGAGTCTGTGCATAATCTCTGCTAGAGACAGGGATTATGAAAAAAAAATGACTCCCGTTCCCTCCCAGTGCCGGAAAAAAATCTCAGCACCGACTCCGACATCAATTTATCTAGTAACGTGTTGTGTTAGCCTAGCTCCCGGGCGGTGGTGCTCATGTTGCTAATTCAGAATATGTCAGGTTAACGTCAGCCAGATGGATGTCTCCCTCCACCCAACATCAAATAAATGCCCTTGGCTACGTCCGTTTTTATACAGTCTATGGTTAACTTGCATAGCACTGTGTGATCAGGATTAGGAAAAGATTGTGGTGGCATTAAAATGAATGCATTTAACATAACTGCAGAGACGTACAGGACATAAACAGCACACAAACCCCAGTCTCCCGGGTGAAAGGCTGGTGTTTGTTTGACCCATCCACCAGCGTCCTTATGCAGAGTTTGGTGCTCTTAAACCAGGAGCACTTGCTCTGAGCATCCAATGTCAGCACAGACGGGTTTATAGTTACTAGACACAGAGGAACGTGAAAAAACTGGCCTGCCCTGGACTGATTGTGTGGCTGTGGTGATCTGTGCTGTAGCTCCGCTTCTTCCAGTATGAGGTAATTGATAAGCTGTGCTTTCAAAGAAGCTTGTCCAACACTGCAGATAATATTAGATTATTAACCCCAAACCCCTTTTGCACATGTAAAAAAAAAAGATTACAAGTTTACATCACCCACATTATCTGGACCGTGGCTGTGTGAGGCCACATGTGTTTGTCCCACTGCTTCACTGCAGCTGTTGTGTAAGACGTGTAGATAATGACTGTGACTGAAGTTAATCATCACTCACTTGTTTTTGACACTATCTGTGATCTGAATCCTTGGTGTTCCTATACCATGTCCTCAAATGTTGCTGTTGTAATGTTTTTCAGACTTCTGAGAACACAAACAACGCAGTGAACCGCTAACGTCAGCGGCTGATCTCCTTTTGACTTTCACAGATAGGTAATCAATACGACAGATTGTGCAGGAATGTGTTGTGCATGACGTCCAGCACATATCCATGTATGAAGACTTCAAAACAAGTTGCTGAAAAAAGACTAAGAAGACAAAGAAGGTGAAACATAAAGCCTGTGGCGTTCCCTCCCTCCCCACCCCTTGGGTCTCTATTTTACATAAATACTATTAACAAGGTTGAAAACATGCTTAATAAGACACAAAACACAAATCTGTGTGCCCTTGTTTCCAGGACCTGTTTTTAGATAAGCAGGTATCCTGGTAAACATTTCAAATTGTCTGATTAATCATCTTCCTCATGTTGTGACTCAAAAAAATCAACATTACAATCAGAATCAGAAATACTTTAATAATCCCAGGAGGAAATTATTTTAGACTAGACTTAGACTTAGACTTAGACAAACTTTATTGTCATTCACACACATTTCCATGTATACAAACGAAATTCCGTTGCAAGGCTCCAGAAACCACCAAAAAATATACAATATAAAAGGTAAATATAAAATATAAAAGGAGGCAAGATATAGACATATCTACAACAAATAAAATATAAAATAAAATATAAAATATGAAATAAAATAAAATATAATATAGCATCTAAGTTGACAGAGTTGACAGCTGTTTGAAGTGAGTATTAGCAGCAGAATATTAAGTATAAATAATAAATAAACAGTGAACGGTGTAGTGAACAGTGAATATAAACAGAGAGTAACAGAATGGAATGAGGTAGTGCATAGTGTCCAAGTAAAGTGACGCAGTGTCCAGTAAAGTGACAAGTGAGTGTGTGTGTGTGTGTCTGTGTGTGTGTGTGTGTGGGGGGGGGGGTTATTTGGAGTTTAAAAGTCTTATTGCGTGGGGGATGAAGCTGTTGTGGAGTCTGGATGTTCTGCTCTTGAAGCTGCTGAACCTCTTCCCAGAGGGCAGCAGGGAGAACAGAACATGATGGGGGTGAGAGGGGTCCTTTTCGTTACAAAACTCCAGATAAACAAACAACAAATATTGTACAGACAGCATATATAACAAAAACAGAATATGAATATATATAACTTTATATTTAGTCTTCTGCTGAAGGTGCTCCTCTGCTGGGCCAGTGTGTCGTAGAGAGGGTCGGAGACCTGGTCCAGGATAGACCGGAGCCTGGACAGCATCCTCCTCTCAGCCATGGTCGTCAGGGTGTCCAGCTCCTCCCCCACGACATCACCAGTCCTCCTGATCAGTTTGTTCAGTCTGTTGGTGTCTGCGACCTTCAGCCCACTGCCCCAGCATGTGACAGTGAAGAAGATCACACTGGAAACAGACTCATAAAACATCCTCAGCATCGTCCGCCAGATGTTAAAGGACCTCAGCCTCCTCAGGAAGAAGAGTCGACTTTGGCCCTTTTTGTAGACAGCCTCAGCGTTTCTAGTCCAGTTCAACTTATTATTGAAGTACACCCCCAGGTACTGATACTCCTCTACAGTGTCCACAGGGACCCCCTGGATGGAGACAGGGGTCACAGGTGTTTTCACCCTCCTCAGATCCACTACGAGCTCCTTCGTTTTAGTCACGTTGAGCTGCAGATTAAACTCACTCCAAGTGATGAAGTTGCCCCCAACAGTCATGAATTCACTTTCATCCCTCTTTCCAATGCAGCCAACTATTGCTGAGTCATCAAAAACTTCTGAAGGTGGCAGGACTCAGTGCATTAGTTGAAGTCTGAGGTGAAGAGTGTGAAGAGAAAGGGAGAGAGGACAGTCCCCTGTGGGGCCCCAGTGTTGCTGACCACCCTGTCAGACACACAGTTCTGTAGATGTACATATTGTGGTCTACCCATCAGGTAATCCACAATCCAGGGCACGATGGGGGCCTCCACCTGCATCGCAGCCATCTTCTCACCCAGTAGAGCCGGACAGACGGTGATGAATGCACTGGAGAAGTCAAAGATCATGACTCTCACAGTGCTCGCAGGCTTGTCTAGATGACTGAAGACTCGGGGATACGACACCCCGTCATGAACTGTAGAAATTACATCTGGAGAAAAGAAGGAAATCAGGTGATGTAGTTTAAAAGCACTAAAATCCACGTAGGGTGGTGGACCGGTCCCAAAACACAGGACTTTAGCGGGGTTCATGTCCCAGTATTGAGCCAAACCGCAACCTTTTTTCTAACCTTTCTATGTCGCTTTGGTGCCTAAACCTAACTCCTATGGCCACCAGCCTGTCGCCATTTGACAACGTAAAATAGAAACTCGTTTTTCAAGCTGTTCTCATCCAAACTCGTCACATTCTCCAGTTTTGCCAGGAGCCTTTGGCGTAGAGTGCATAGACAGAGTGGTATGTTGAGCATGCAGCTGTCCTCTGCATGTTGTGTTGGCCTTGTACAGTATGTGTCTGTAGCTTAATCTCTCAATATGTAACCTCAACATTGAGAAAAACTCATATATTATACGCTCTTTGCAGCGAGACGTGTGTTTGTCAGACTTTGTTGTTATAAATTCTTCTTCTATGAGACAATTATTGACCCATTGTGTTCTTCCAGCACCACGGGGCCTCTTGTTCTTGTTTTCTAGCAGCTTCATCTGAGGAAATAATTACCTCACAGAGACACGCTCTCACTGCGTGCAGGTTAATTTTTATCCATAAAGACATTATAGACGTGACCTTGTCTTCCTTTTTCATTTTTTATGGTATTTTATGGTTTTATTTTGTTGTAATGTAAGGCCTATTTAACACAAAAATCAGGTCACTGCAGCAGGAAAACATAAAAACATAAAAACATAATAGGACAGTCTTCATGTGTCTGCAAGATATGTGAAGTCTGCCGACACGTTATTATCTCATCTCATCTTCAGCCTCTTATCTGGGGTCGGGTCTCGGGGGCAGCAGCTTTAGCAGGGGACCCCAAACTTCCCTTTCCCGGGCCACATTAACCAGCTCTAACTGGGGGATCCTGAGGCGTTCCCAGGCCAGTGTGGAGATACAATCTCTCCACCTGGTCCTGGGTCTTCCCCGAGGCCTCCTCCCAGCTGGACGTGCCTGGAACACCTCCCTAGGGAGGCGCCCAGGGTTCATCCTTACCAGATGATCCTGAACCACCTCAACTGGCTCCTTTCAACGCAAAGGAGCAGCGGCTCTACTCCGAGTTCCTCACGGATGCTGAACTTCTCCCCCTCTCTCTAAGGGAGACTCCAGCCCCCCTCCTGAGAAAACCCATTTCGGCCGCTTGTACCCGCGACCTCGTTCTTTCGGTCATGACCCAGCTTTCATGACCACAGGTGAGGGTAGGAACCAAGATTGACCGGTAGATCGAGAGCTTTGCCTTCCTCAGCTCTCTTTTCGTCACAACGGTGCGGTAGAGCGACTGCAACACCTCCCCCGCTGCTCCGATTCTCCGGCCAAACTCACGCTCCATCGTCCCCTCACTCGTGAACATGATCCCGAGGTACTTGAACTCCTTCACTTGGGGTAAGGACTCATTCCCTACCTGGATTCCCTGGATTCCCTGGATTCCCTGGATACCTCTTCATAATGTGAAATTTGATAACTTTAATTGTGCTTTCTGTTAAGGAGTTTCTTAAATCAGGAGCATTTTTGCATCAACATCAGGTAAATTGACTTCATGTATGGTAAATAACAAGTCCCCAACCCATACGACCACATAGGTGTTTTATTCTTACTCTAATATGAGCGTTTCCGAAAGAGATATCTGTACCTTTTCAAGGGACGGACGGTGTATCCGTGGTGGAACAGAGATTTGGAGATTTGCTGAAATCTTGCGTTTCATGTCATTCAGCGGATTGACACAGGCCAAAGGTCGTTCATCTGCATCTGTGACACAGATCTCGATTCATATACCGTATTTTTCGGATTATAAGTCACAGTTTTTTTCATAGTTTGGCCGGGGGTGCGACTTATACTCTGGAGCGACTTATGTGTAAAATTATTAACACATTACCGTAAAATATCAAATAATAGCCCGGGCTATTATTTATGTCAGTCACTTAAGAGACTAGGCGTATATCAGCCATCGTCACGCACACATGTCAACCAATCAAAACTCGGCGGGGGCGGGTCATGGCAGAAGTGCATTGTGAAAAAAAAGATGCTAGCTGCTACTTCCGTACCGCTGAGTTGGCGGAGTTGTTCAGAAGTGACAGCGAGGAAGAAGAGTTCAGTGGATTTAGTGATTAGCAGTGACAGAGTGTTTGGTAAACGTAGAGCATGTTCTATATGTTATAGTTCTGTGTGATTAGTGACAGAGTGTTTGGTAAACGTAGAGCATGTTCTATATGTTATAGTTCTGTGTGATTAGTGACAGAGTGTTTGGTAAACGTAGAGCATGTTCTATATGTTATAGTTCTGTGTGATTAGTGACAGAGTGTTTGGTAAACGTAGAGCATGTTCTATATGTTATAGTTCTGTGTGATTATTGACAGTTTGGTAGACGTAGAGCAGGTTCTATATGTTATAGTTCTGTGTGATTAGTGACAGAGTGCTTGGTAAACGTAGAGCATGTTCTATATGTTATAGTTCTGTGTGATTAGGGACAGAGTGTTTGGTAAACGTAGAGCATGTTCTATATGTTATAGTTCTGTGTGATCAGTGACAGAGTGTTTGGTAAACGTAGAGCATGTTCTACATGTTATAGTTCTGTGTGATTAGTGACAGAGTGTTTGGTAAACGTAGAGCATGTTCTACATGTTATAGTTCTGTGTGATTAGCAGTAACAGAGTGTTTGGTAAACGTAGAGCGTGTTCTATATGTTATAGGTCTGTGTGATCAGTGACAGAGTGTTTGGTAAACGTAGAGCGTGTTCTATATGTTATAGTTCTGTGTGATTAGTGACAGAGTGTTTGGTAAACGTAGAGCATGTTCTATATGTTATAGTTCTGTGTGATTAGTGACAGAGTGTTTGGTAAACGTAGAGCATGTTCTATATGTTATAGTTCTGTGTGATCAGTGACAGAGTGTTTGGTAAACGTAGAGCATGTTCTATATGTTATAGTTCTGTGTGATTAGCAGTGACAGAGTGTTTGGTAAACGTAGAGCACGTTCTATATGTTATAGTTCTGTGTGATTAGTGACAGAGTGTTTGGTAAACGTAGAGCATGTTCTATATGTTATAGTTCTGTGTGATTAGTGACAGAGTGTTTGGTAAACGTAGAGCATGTTCTATATGTTATAGTTCTGTGTGATCAGTGACAGATTGTTTGGTAAACGTAGAGCATGTTCTATACGTTATAGTTCTGTGTGATTAGTGACAGAGTGTTTGGTAAACGTAGAGCATGTTCTATATGTTATAGTTCTGTGAATGACTCTTACCGTAACATGTTACGTTAACACACCAGGCTCGTTCTCAGCTCGTTGTTCATGCGTCATATAACGTAAACACTTATTCAGCCTGTTGTTCTCTGTTCTAGTTTTAGTTTAAATTGCCTTTCAAGATGAAATGTCGTTTCTTGGTGTTAGACTTTATCAAATGAATTTCCCCAAAAAATGCGACTTATATTTGTTTTTTTCCTTCTTTATTTTGCATTTTGATCCGGTGAGACTTTTACTCCGGAGCGACTTTAATACGAAAAATACGGTAGGTAAAATATTGCTTAAAATTAGTGCCCCTACCGGTGGCGGCAGATCCATTCGTCCTCATACGCAAACATAACAGTCGCAGTTTTAAACTTGTGACTGATGCTGTGAAACTGTTGCAGGGATTAGGTTTAGGCAACAAAACCAGTTTGTTAAGTTTAGGAAAATATCCCAAATAGAGATAAAATAAATATGTCTGTTAACTTAACTTGTGTATCTTTAGGCAGTGCTGATCAGAGCACTTTTTATCCTTTTTTACTGTTTTAATCTCTGCGTTTTAGCCTTCATGCTTTTATTTATTTTTATGGCCTCTCATGTCTCATGTCTCATGTCTTATGCTCTTATGCTTTTATTTTCTAGTTCATGTTTTAAGCCTCTGTGCTTTTATGCTTTTTCTGCACCTTGGTGCGGAGGCTCCTGTCTGCCCGGGTTGGGGTGGTCTCTGTGGCGGTGCTCCCTGTGACCTTGGACTGGGATCTCTCCCGGTGTGGTTGCCCCCCAAAGGTAGCTTCCTCTAGCCTCCTCTGTACCTCAGGTCTCGCTGCCCGGCCATGTCTCTGTAGTGACAGCTAGTGTTTGTGTGTGTGTGTCTGTGTGTCAGCGTGGCTATGTGTGTGAATGTGTGTATGAACCTATATACATGTGTGTGTGTGTCTCTGTGCTTGACTGTGGGGGTGGGAGGGTTCTTTTAACTTTCTTCTCCTGATTTTATTTGATGTTTCTCTTTTTCTGTTCATCTCTGTAACTTGGCACTTTGCGATACTTTTCTGTATGAAAAGCGCCGTATAAATAAAGGTTGATTTGATTTGATTTGATTTATGTACCTTGACATGTGAGTAAATGATGTAGAACCAAGTTAAAATAAGTATGGTTTATGGGCAGCTGCTGGCACAGTGGGTTGGAGAAGTCGCCCCATGTAAAAAGGCTGAAGGTCCTCGAGGCAGCGGCTGAGGGGGGTTCAACTCCAACTTGCGGCCCTTTACTTTGCCCCCCCCCCCCCCCCCTCTCTCTTGCATCCCATTTCCTGTCTGTCCTTTATAATAAAGGCTTGAAAACTGCCAAAAAACAAAGTCTGGTTTCATATGGGACGGTAACAGCAGCTTCCTGGGTGAAAGCCTCATGTTTGCACTCTCACCGTTCAACTCAGACCAGCGACTCCACGTCAGTGGAGTCTGGAGGCTCTAAAGAGAACGATATTACAGCTTCAGTGCATCATTGCAAAGGGCTGTTGGACGACAATGTATAGCGCTGTAAATAATTGTATATAGTGAATATTTAAACTGGTATTGATATACCTACAAAAAGTAATGCACTGTAATCCGTATGTAACCTGCGTATTAATTAATGTGGAAATTACATCTTGAGCAAAGAAGGAAATCAGGTGACGTAGTATAAGGACGCTGGGGGATGGTTCACCTGGGGTCTGGAGTTTGTGTCCTGCAAGTACCAAGCTCAGCCAGGACAAGTTGGTTTGGTGACTAAACCTCATTGTAGCGGTCACATAGCGGTCGCCGTTTCATTACTCAACATTGTATTTCATACGATATCAGACAAACCCGTTACAACCCAACTGCAAAACAATCCAGATAATCCCTTAAACCTCGTTTTCAGGTGATATGAAAACACTCAGCTAAGTGCGTGTTTGTGTTAACAGATCATCTCACTCTGTGGAAGGTGTTTATCACACTGCACACAAACGTCACGTCATGCTCAGCTTCTTTAAGAGAAGGAAAAACAGGTGCTGGCATCCGAAACAACGCTGACTCTGGAGGATTTATCAGCTGTATTGATAAAATACCACATCTGTTATCAGCAGAGGTGTGAGTGTGCTGTACATTTCCAGTGGCTGTCAATTAAACATTAAAGACATATGACTGATAAGGACGAAAGGACAAAGTTTTACTGTCTCCATTTATTTCTTATGGTTCTTACCTTTTCTCTTTGGGGCGGCAGTAGCTCAGTCCATAGGTGACTGGGCTGGGAACCGGAGGGTTGCTGGTTCGGGTCCCTGTATGGAGCGTGGACTGGTGGCTGGAGAGGTGCCAGTTCATCTCCTGTGCACTGTCGAGGTGCTGCAAGGCACCGAACCCCCAACTGCTCAGGGCGCTGGTCACTGGCAGCCCCCTCGCTCTGACATCTCTCCATTAGTTGCATGTATATAGGTCCTGTCTGTGCATGTGTGTGTATTTCAGGCCTGTGTGTGTGTGTGTGTGTGTGTAACATGAAAAATAATAGAGTGAAAGTTGAATTTCCCCATTCGCATCCTTACTTTTTCCCCTTGATTTCTAATTAATCCGGCTCCTAACGACCTTTGGAGTCAGTCCACCGTTCAGGTGATCGATCTACATTCTTTAATCACCTCATTCAAACGTCAGATTTCAACTTTATTAGACTTGACGCTAAATCTTTTCATCTCTTCTGCCAACTGAGTCATAAAACATCCAGAGTGATACGAATGAGGATATTCACAGGCTGCAGGGTCTATTTTTTTCAGCATCCCCTGCAATCCGGCCGCTGCGGACTGAACACAGGAGATACATTTTTAAACCTTAAGCATATAATTTTTGCATACTTTATTAAACCTCATCTCATCTTGAGCCTCTTATCCGGGGTCGGGTCGCGGGCGCAGCAGCTTTAGCAGGGGACCCCAAACTTCCCTTTCCCGGGCCACATTAACCAGCTCTAACTGGGGGATCCTGAGGCGTTCCCAGGCCAGTGTGGAGATCTAATCTCTCCACCTGGTCCTGGGTCTTCCCCGAGGCCTCCTCCCAGCTGGACGTGCCTGGAACACCTCCCTAGGGAGGCGCCCAGGGTTCATCCTTACTAGATGATCCTGAACCACCTCAACTGGCTCCTTTCAATGCAAAGGAGCAGCGGCTCTACTCCGAGTTCCTCACGGATGCTGAACTTCTCATGAAAAAAAGCATTTTACTAATTTTTTACACATTTTGCTTTATTGCTCCTCCATTATTGTTGTGATGACCAGAGCTGTGCCTAAATACCATCATATATTACATTTAGTGAAGTTACTTTCTTTTGAAAAGGTGCCAGTGTGAAATTTTCACCTTTGACATCTTCGTATGTAAAACCCTCTCAGCTCTTGTTTTATAATGAAAACCTATTTTGATATTCCT
>NC_139825.1:44894521-44924521 GCF_963691815.1 Echiichthys vipera | reverse complement strand
AAAGACAGACACAAAGACAGAGACAGACACACTTCCAGTAACTATAATAACATCTATAGTAATGTGAATATGACTTATTAATACAGCAGAATAGTAGAAACAAGCACAGCTAAGGTGATAGACTATGACAATGATAATAATTATGGTGGCTTCCCTCTTCTTGAACAACAGGAAACAAAATTCACAGTATCCTTTTTGTGCAACCTCCATGTTTGTCTTCAGGAATTTATAAAAATATACGTTGTACAGTATTGTTGTGGAAGACTCTGGTCAATAAGGATCAAACACAACAGGATCAGCTTTTCTCCGTAGTTTATTGTCAAAGCATAAAAATGTTCACTCCAGCTGCTTCATGCACGAGGCAAAGAGTCAGAAGGAGAGACCCTGAACCCTCACAGTGATTCTCCTTTTAAGGAGGAGACAAAACACTGATAAGGTCAAAAAAACAAGAGTTCAGCTGGATGATGTTTTCAGGAACATAGCACTTTTCCGACTCATCATTCTTTATAACAAATGCAAGAAATAATGATGTGTCATCTCCTTTCTATACAGAACAGGATGCATGGGCCACACAATGCCTCTGTCTCTTCTGGAGTTAACTCATGTCATGCTGAAGTCACACTCATTATCACAGGCCGACGCAGAGATGTACAAACAGGACGCTCATTTCAGGTTGTGGGATGAGGTAACAGTCAGCAGGTTGTGTTATACAGTTTCACATAGAAAATGCAGGGTTGGCCTAATAAAGGTTATGATTTATAAATTACAAGTAATCCCGGCTGGGGCCCTTCTGTGTGGAGTTTGCATGTTCTCCCCGTGTGTGCGTGGGTTTTCTCTGGGTTCTCCGGTTTCCTCCCACAGTCCAAAGACGTGCAGGTGTTCGGTTCATTGATGACTCTAAATCACCCGTAGGTGTGAATGGTTGTCTGTCTCTGTTCGTCTCTATGTGTCCTGTGATAGACTGGCGTCCTGTCCAGGGTGGACCCCGCCTCACGCCTGATGTCAGCTGGGATCGGCTCCAGCCCCCCCGCGACCCCAATAGGGACAAGAGGTTGAAGATGAATGAATTAATGAAAGTATCCGAAATTCCTGTGACAGTATTTGAAATGTTTCTTTGAACGCACCACCACCAAAGAGGGTTGTCACACCGTGGTGAGGAATGTCCTGTCTTGGGTTTTTTGTCTTGTGAATTTCATGTTTTTATTTAAAAAAAGTAACTCTCCTCTCGTTTCAGGTCACTTGCCCTTCCTCTTGTGTCTCCCCTAGTCCCTGATTGTTTCCACCTGTGCTCCCTTCCCTGGTGTATATATTGTCTTTGTCTTCCCCTGTCACGTCGCCAGAGTATTTCGTCGTGTCATGAATCTCCAGCCTTACACAGCCTTGCCACAGAGTTGCCTTGTAATCGATAAGTATTGCCTTGCTTGTTTTTCTGTTTCCTTGTATTCCTCTGACGAAGAGGGATTTTGATTTTGATAAAGTTTTTTGGTCAGTTGTGAACCCTTTTTGTTTTCTAGATAGTCATAGCCTCTTTGTTTTGTTCCTCCCTCCTTGTGGAGCGCTTTGATTTTGTAATTATCCTCAGCACAGTGAAGAGTAGATAACTTTATAGCCTTTTGTCCTTTTCCTCCTCGAGAGTGATTTTCTGTTGTAACGTTTCTTAGTTT
Source organism: Echiichthys vipera (assembly GCF_963691815.1). Taxonomy (NCBI): domain Eukaryota; kingdom Metazoa; phylum Chordata; class Actinopteri; order Perciformes; family Trachinidae; genus Echiichthys; species Echiichthys vipera. The sequence continues at coordinate 44,922,857 of NC_139825.1, read as the reverse complement.
ATTCATTATTAGACCAGTGTAGAGTTTTTGGTTTCTCCTCCTTCGGGAGCGAATTTCAGTTTCCAGCCCTGTTTATGGTTTTCTTGTCTATCCTCTGTTGACGAGGTAGAGTTTAAAGCCGTTTGGTTGTCACTTCCTCTGAAGGAGATACTAGTTTTTCAGAATAAAAGCCTGTCATACTCGTTCTCTGACTGCATCTGAGTCCTCATTTCGCCAGGCCTGACAAGGGTATTGTGACACTTGAAAGAGATGGACAAAACTAATAAAGTGGGAATAAGGGAAGGAAGGTAATGTTTTTGTAAAATCACCCGAATGATCTGTTTCCTGTTTCAGTTATCGACCAACATTTTGTCATCACCTCATTCATCATCCCATCTCCGTTTTACAACACAGCAGTAACTCATGTAACCTTTTTATCTCCTTTGCCAAGTGAGCGATAAAACAACCTGAAGCCAGCCGTCAGACTGCCAACTGTGTGTGTGGCAAGATTGATAGTCGAGAGGGAGACAGATAGATAGTAGAGTGAGTAGGTTATTAACCCTGCATGCAACCTTTATCTGAGGTGAGAGCTGACCAAAAAAAAAAACTTGGCAGGAAGAGAAAGGAGTGTAATGCAGTTTAACGTCATTGTTTCACTGGAATCTAATCAATAACTGTCTGGGAATCAAACATGCAGTGATCAGGCAGCTGACACACACTGACCTGCAGCTCACCTGCTGAGAGCACAGTTCACACATTCACACTAATACCATTCCCTTCAACCCTCAAGGCATTCGTGTTTAAGTTCAAGTCAAATCTGAAGTTGTGAAGTCAATCAAGTCTCAACAAGTCAGGTCTCGAGTCCTTTAGGGTAAGTTAAAGTCAAGAATCCAGTTATTATCAAATCAAGTAAAGTCTTACGGGTCTTGAGTAATTTCTGACGGTTAAAGTCTCAAATCAAGTTTCAAGTCTTTCCTAAAAGGTAGAAGTCAGTTTTCAAGTTTTCATCCAAGTCCAAGTCTCAAAGTCTAATTCAAGTCTTTATTTTTCTGATCAAGTCTGAAGTCAAAGTCCAAGGCAGGACTCAAGTCATTACAGAGAAGCGTGGGGTCCATGTCCCTCTTTGTGCCTTTTTGTCTACTATTTATTGTTATGGGTGAGAAGTTCAGCATCCGTGAGGAACTCGGAGTAGAGCCGCTGCTCCTTTGCGTTGAAAGGAGCCAGTTGAGATGGTTCAGGATCATCTAGTAAGGATGAACCCTGGGCGCCTCCCTAGGGAGGTGTTCCAGGCACGTCCAGCTGGGAGGAGGCCTCGGGGAAGACCCAGGACCAGGTGGAGAGATCATATCTCCACACTGGCCTGGGAACGCCTCAGGATCCCCCAGTTAGAGCTGGTTAATGTGGCCCGGGAAAGGGAAGTTTGGGGTCCCCTGCTAAAGCTGCTGCCCCCACGACCCGACCCCGGATAAGAGGCTGAAGATGAGATGAGATGAGATGAACATTTGTCTGGAGTGAATCAACATCATTCCTGAATAGCACCAGTATATTGGTGAGGTCTCCCATGACAGCAACTCCGTCAGCTGGTCACTTCTAGAGTGCTCGACGAGTCTCCATGGATACAAGTTACTGTTTGCCGTCGCAGTGTGACGTCAAACAATGTCGACAAGAAATTGGCGTTTCCTCGGTTTTCCTACCCACTCATGACTGCTGAACCAGACTTAAGGAAAAAGGTTCATCCTACATTACGGTTACGGAAAAACAAAACAAGAGAAACAACATAGTCATCCCGTATGTGGCTGGGGTATCAGAGAAACTCAGGAAGATCTTCAACAAACACTGCATCCCTGTGTATTTCTAACCCAGTAACACACTCAGACAGAGACTAGTACATCCCAAGGACAGAACACCACACACCCACAAAAGCAATCTGGTTCATGCTGTCCAATGCAACGAGGAACGCAAAGATCTCTACACTGGAGACACAAAACAACCACTGCATAAACGCACGGGCCAACACAGGAGAGCTAACTCCTCAGGCCTGGACTCTGCTGTCCACTCACACCTCAAGGAGAAAGCCCACTCCTTTGAGGACAACAATGTTCACATCCTGGACGGAGAGGACAGATGGTTTGTTTTTATATTTTGAGTGTGATCCTCTCGGCCTCATATGAATATATTCACTTAGGATAACTCACCAGCTGGTCAGAGCGCAGTGGCAACCCTACAAATATGATTAATGTGGATATAAATGTGAATTACCAACCAAGTTTGTTTTAATTTTATTTAAATGACAAGTTATATAGTTAGAACAACACTAAAGGGTCAGACAACTGGATGGACGGAGGTGCTGCTGCTGCTTAAATCACATCCTGACATCTGTCTCTGATTTTAAAGCGTAAGTGAAGTGCGCCACCTGCTGGATGCTAACAACGATCACGTGCAGGTTGTTCATCTGCAGCGATTGAGGAAGTGTTCGGATACTTTACTCAAACAAAGTACTGATACCACACTGAAAATACAAGCACAAAACACATACAGCACTTTATTTAATACATTGTACACACTTCCTCACAAACACTCTCTTGCTTTAACCCCTGAATGGTATGCATTATACTGTAAGTGTAAGTAATAAAGTATAATTGTATTGTAATTGTATACTGTAAGTTATTTGTTTAGGAAAGTAGCCTTCTGAGCATCTTTGCAGAGTCATATTGGTACAAAAATATAATAGAAAAGGTTGATTTTTTTATTCCAGCTCAAAAATTCTGAGAGTTTTTCTGCCCCTCAAACTGGTATTGGCCTCAAAATCGTTTACATCACAAAAAAACCAACAATAATCAAAATATTAAAACCATTTTCTTCCGGTTCTCAGGAGGATAAATTTTTAAAAAAGCAACAGGAAAACTCTGGTGGTGTAGTGGTTAGCACTGTCGCCACACAGCGAGAACGCTCCAGGTTCGCATCCCGACTGGTTCGCCCTTCTGTGTGGAGTTTGCATGTTGTCCCCGTGTCTGCGTGGGTTTTCTCCGGGTTCTCCGGTTTCCTCCCACAGTCCAAAGACATGCAGGTGTTCGGTTCATTGATGACTCTAAATCACCCGTAGGTGTGAATGGTTGTCTGTCTCTGTTCGTCTCTATGTGTCCTGTGATAGACTGGCGTCCTGTCCAGGGTGGACCCCGCCTCACGCCCGATGTCAGCTGGGATCGGCTCCAGCACCCCCGCGACCCCGACCCCGGGATAAGCGGTTGAAGATGAATGAATGAATGAATAAATAACCAGAGGAGACGTGGACATATTTATAAAACTTTTTTATTCATTTTTTAAATCAAAGGCTAACTGAAATGTGTTTGATTCATAACATGTTCTGTGACAACAACGATAAACCATTGTCTTTGTAACAAACAGAAGGAGATAACAACATAAACTTTGCAACACGTAGACCATCCAATATAAATTAAAATAAACAGTAATTTAATACACAAATAAGCAAGTATTATCATTGAGGATAAGTAGGCCTCTATATAAGTATGTGAGCCATGCTGTGAACAGAGAACAGATTGGAGTTAAACCCTGAACTCTAATGAAACGTCTCCATCTTGCTTCCACTTCAATGGAAGAATCACGAGCCTGCTGCTGAGCCTTAATTCAAGGAAACGCAGCGATTTTTCAATGTCAACAGATCAGAGCCCCTACAGAACAAACAGATCTATCGTACAAGTCTCACATTTTTAGACGCTTGCAGGATAAAAACTCAACAACAGGTGGAAGACTTCTACCATAGTCACTGCAGCGGATGGGCAAACTGAGCGCTGCCGTGTCCCGTAAGATATAGAGGCTTGTTTAAATATGCACACATACGTACTGCAACCAAAAAGAGAGGTTTTTATCGTAGTCTTTCTTCAACATTGTCAGAGGAAAGGCGCCGTGCAGCGCTGATTCGAAGAGCAGAAAAGAAATGGGCGAAAAAACACAGAAGGGGAAAGCAGCTTCTTTTACACTTTGACCTTCCTCCAGTCGGCTACGAGTGCGTTCAACACGTCCTCAAGCCAATGACCTCCAACTACAACAGACTGTTGTATTCAACATCGTCAAACAGCCACAGTTTGAAACGTGTGACCATGGTAATCTCGTGTGACTTTATTTAACGTTGTGTAATAAAACTGCTGAAGTTTAGGCAAAAAAAAACTTGGTTAGGGTCCGAAAAAGTTATAATTACGTCACTTTACTTCCCGCAATAATCACTACGGCCACTAGAGGTCGCCAGTAGAGGTAAACCAATGTAAATATGGGTCGTTATAAGCTGCTCGTGGTCGCTGTTTTGGCGGGGACAGTCTGTTTTTTATTGGGTAATTTAAATTCTGGTCTAAAGGTCAAGAACAAGAGCTACAGCAACTAGAAAAAGGCATTTTGTAAAGAAAAGTGATTCCCCCAAAGAAAATAAGAAAGGTTCAAGTCAGGTGTAACTCGGGTTTTTCCTCAACGAGAGTCTTGTTTAGGATGATTCCTTCTTTGGAAATATCTTTAATGACGCTGTGGACAGAACACTGGTCCGTAACATGTGTGTGTGTGTGTGTGTGTGTGTGTCGGAGGCCGAATACTCTTCCTTGTTCATTGCCATGGCGGCCATGTTTGGCTCCATTATAGTGTAATGGTCGTTATGTTGCGTTCCATAAATGTTGAAAGTGAACAAAAGTTGTAGTTCTTTGACACTTTTATTTAATTATCATCTGTTAACGTGTCTGATAATAACGTTTTTCGGAAATGTAACTTTTGCCGCCACTGTCTAAGAAATCGGGGCATTTACAAACATTTTGGGGAACTTTTAACGAATAGTCGATTGAACCAATAATATAAATATTAGGTATCTGGGGTAACTTTTGCCCCGAGATCATGGTTTTTGATGTCTTGGGGCATGTTTGCTCTTTGCCACCCTTTATTTCTGACACTGTATAATAAAGTATGATGCATTTAAGGTCATACCATGCTAAAAATACAACTTTAGAGTTAATTCAAGATGTTAATTAAATTCTGACTTTCCAACATTTCTGGAACGCAGCATAGGCAACTTTTACATCGCTATGGAAACCCCTATTTGACAGGGTAAAAAAAGCTTTCTATGTCAGTGTTATGACAATGAAAACAGGCAAAATCCCATTTTTGTTCTTAGTAAATCATACGTTTGTATTTTTTTGCCCAACAATGAACTTTCAAACTTTCTCTGTGAGTATTTCTGTATTTGTCGTTTCTCACATTTAATCTATTTTTCCCTTTTCCTGAATGGACTTCCATTCATCACAGTTGTGTCATGAGAAGTATGTTATTGATAAGTTGGTGCTGTTTGATGTCTAAGTGACAAAAGGCAACAGCGTTGGAGCGTTTGAAGGGTTCGTTGCTAGCTTTTTTGTAAACGGACGAAGTCTCCATTGAGCCCGGACACCAGAAGGCACACATGTAGACGCTGGACCGGGCGAGGAGAGGTTGATAAGGGATGTGTAGTCGGTTACCAGGATGTTTACGAACACAGTGACGTGTACTTGTAAGTGTGCGGAGGACTGAACCTCAGGACAGAATGACGCGCACACGTGAGCGTACAGCGATAGTTCACACAAATTCAGAATCATTGTCTTCATCCTCTGACAACTCACTTAAAAGCAGAAGTACATTTTCTTGTATTTACACGTGCCCTCCCAGTGATCTGCAGCTTTTGCGTGTTAGGTAGTTTACTCACTCAACGTTGGTTTGACATAAAGAAAAAGAAAAGTCTGTGTGATTGATGGATAGAAGTAAAATGACATTTTTTTGTTCTCAAGTGAATAAACAACAACAATAACAACAACAACAATAAAAAAAAAACTTACACTTAGCAAACTACGTTAAAATATGACTATTATTATCAAAAAGGCAAATAGTAGGTGTATTGCAACGCTCTCTGCGGCATCACTACCAAAAACATCAATCTTCATCATCATCATCCAATCATCATCATCATCATCTGAGACAGTAAGGAGGCGTGGCCCGGGATGATTGACAGCCCAAACTTAGCCACTCGGGTTTTGCCCGTCTCAGCGCAGGCAGGCACACTTGTACGACATAGCAACAATAATAAATGACAAACGTTTCCAAGGAGACCGAAAAAAGACAGCCAGCCTATGGCAGCGAGGGGCAGTCTGAGAGGAGCTCCGTCATTGGGCAGCAGGCATCTCTAGTGAACAGGAAGAGCTCAGTTTAGACAGGAAGAAGAAGAAGGAGGGGGGCAATCCAGGTGTGTGTGTGTGTGTGTGTGTGTGTGTGTGTGTGTGTGTGTGTGAGTGTGTGTTACATAAATGTTTTTGCTATCTTGTGTGGGCTACAATAAGAACAAAGTACTTGGATGTATGAAAGTGCACCTGTGTGTGTAGAAGGTCTGGTTCTTAAGTTAGTTTGTTTAGTCTGCTCTGCCCGTGTGTTTAGTTTCTGTCTAGACAGCTAGAGGTCTTTCCCAGGGCAAGTCAGTGCACACACACACACACACACACACACACACACACACACACACACACACACACACACACACACACACACACACACACACACACACACATACTCTCTCTCTCTCTCTCTCCACTGCTGACTTTACAATAACACTGCTATAACACTGCCTTGGCGCTGGCTTAAAGCACGGAGAAATGTGTGACCAGTTCAAACAGATTACAGGTTATTGCTGGCTTGGACACATTTCAGGAGACAGAAACCTGATGTGGTTTCATTGGGGAACAACAGTTTATGTAGATTTTGCTCACCCCAACTTCTTTTAAAGAAACGCTTCAACTTCAAAAATGACCGTTTGTATGTCAAGTACTTTCCGAGTGTTGCCTTGAATTCACGAAGAAAGCTCTGATTTGTCTCATGCCTCCGCGGTGAACAGAGAACAAGACGTTCTTAATACATTGAAGAAATAAGTGTCCACGTTTTACAACATCAAATCGTCATGTGACAAACTCTCACAAAGCTCGTGCAGTACGATCCAAGTCTCATTCATCCAGTCATATCTAAACACCCCCGCTACTACGCGTCGGTGCACTACGAGTCTGTATAGAAGAGACGGACGTGGCTACAGTGGCGTCACGAGTTGTGTGAGAGTTTGCAAACACATTTTTGATCAAATGTTGCTGTTGTAAAACGTGGGCCCCTATTTTTTCTATTCATCAAGACTTGAACCTGTAAGTGGATGCATGTGGAGCAAGGCAACACTCGAGGTGTAACGACTACAAATGGGCACTTTGAGGGTGAAGTGTTCCTTTAAATTCTCAGTTATTGTGCTAACAGAAAACTAAAGGGCTGTAAGTATAACTGGGATCTCCTCTCTGCACGTAAACATACCAATGTGTGTGTGTGTGTGTGTGTGTGTGTGTGTGATGAAGGCAGTGTGTATCAGCAGTGCATTGATTTCACCTGTGTGAGTAAATGTGTGATTTCAGTTCCCCCTCCTCTCTCTCTCTCCTCCTGTCTTTGTTTTGTATCGTCAGCCAGCGCAGCCCTGAAGCGACAGATTGATCATTCACCGTTTTACTTCTCCTCCACTTTACTGGAGGCACGTTTCTTTAAGTTATCTATCATTTGTGTCTACTGTGATGCCCTGATCAGAGCCTGTCCAGCCTTCTCATACCCGCTGCGAACCCTCCAGGGCAGGGAACCAAACAAAAATAAAGAAAGGAAGCAGCCCAGTTAAAACACAAGTATAACAAAAGGGTCAATAAGTTACATAAACTTGTGTTGGAGCCAGGCACATAATCTCATTCAGAGGTCAAAAGTGATTCATATATTGATTGATCCACTCATCACTCCTTCAGCTGCTTTGGGTTCAAGAGATGGATTTCTTGTTATCGTGATTTGTGCTCGTCATTAAATCAAATACACTGACACGGTGATCGGCACAGGGACAGAGAGAGAGAGAGAGAGACAGAGACAGAGAGAGAGAGAGAGAGAGGTGAATGTTTAAGACACAACAACAGGAGACTAACTTCCACTGTTCATCTGTGTCTATCTTTTTAAACAGGGGCCAATTTTATGAAGCTTCATTAGAAAAGAGTTACAGGCTGTCGAGTCACAGAGCTAATCATTTGTTTTTCTTAAATTAACACAAAATCATTAACGATTCCTCCGTCTAAATAAATGTAGTATAAAAATATTCAGCCTGCTGCACTTTAGAAAAGACTTTTAACCGTCATTTAAGGTTAAAAATCATCTTCAAAGTACAGAAGACTGAATGTTTTTAACCCATGAACCGCTTCTTTAAGGATTCTTGAAATCATAAAAAATAACATTAACATTAATTGACTATTAATTAACTATTAATTACTAATTAAGTGTTGTTAAAGGGCCTTCACTAGGGATTTATGTTTGGCTCTGAGACTCTGATGTAACAATGAAACATGAGAAAGAAAGGATAACAGATTTAAAGATTCACCGTATCAGATTATATATTTATAAAATGTCTATTTAATTTTTTTTTTTGGGGACTTTTTGACTCTCTCCTCTCCTCGGGGAGGGCTCAGCTTCAGGAGTGTTGGCTGCGGTTTGGTTTGGTCCCTGTGGAGGGCGCTGTTGCATAAAGACTGGACACTACCTTCACATCGATATAAACTCAACACAAGGTAAAAAAACAAAAAGATTGGAGGTTGCACCGAACATTTTTCACACAAGAAGCAACGAAAACACAAAAAAACTACAAACATCTGCGCGTTCTAATTTCTAAAGTTCGACCTTTCGAGCCGCACTCGTAAAGAGATGACAAAAGACGAGCTGCTATTAACACTCGTGTCACTTTTCAACACTTCGGTGTGTCAAGTTTGCAACAACCCGTCTCATGCTGCGTTCAAAGCACAAAGAGATCTCTTCCAAAAGTGAAATATCCGACACGGGAAGAAAATAAATACATGAAAATACAAAATATTACTCTAACCGGGTATTAAACCTTTGATACTCTTTTGGTGGCGATCAGATATGTGTCCGCGGTAAAGAGTATCAAGTATTTAACAAGATAATTACTGATTTAAACACAAGTTTTGCAGAAAAACACACAAATATAGGGTTGAAAAAATGCCCAGATGATGATTCCAGGTAGCGGGGTTGTAGCTTGGTTTCCAATTGAAGGATATTTAAAGTTTTGGGCGCACATCTCTTTGCATCTTTTAAAAGTGTGGCTCTAAAGATCGGATAATATACGCTAGAATAATAAAGGGTTCTACTGTAGTTTCTAATTAAGTTTGATCGGCTGCGGCTGGCTGACAGAAGATTGTTGTCTCGTTCCTGGTGCAGTAAAGTGCTCAGAGATGCCTGCAACACAGAGAGACTCACCAGAGGGAAGTTGTGTGAGAAGGCAGGAAAAATAAGAAGAAACTGGAGGTGTGGGACCAAAAATGGCAGCCCAATGTGTGTGTGTTAGTGTGTGTGTGGTCACAGCAGTGCACAGTCAGCGTATCACTCGTTTTGGGCCTGTAGGGCGACCTAGGGGTGGACGTTCTCTGGACCTGCATTGTTTCTCTCTCTTTTCATTCGATAAACAAAAAGACTCTGACATTCAAATAAAATAACACACACAGCAGGATTAAAAAACAAACTAACTACATCCTACTCTACTTCACTCTACTGTTACATTACACATTGTCGTGATTAGTTCAGACATTTGAAGTCTGCGAGCAAACTCGTACATGTGCTTGGCTTGTTTGGTCGAGGTAGTGACAGCCAGCTTTGGGGTTGGCTAATGATTTGGCCAATAGGATGAGAGAGAGCTACAAGCAGAGTTTCTGATTGGGCCCACAGGTTGAGTGCTGACTTGTGGTTGGCTCGCGGTACTTGGATATTTGCATAAGCGAGGGATTTATTTATTTTTAATCAATGGTACAGTAACGGTTGATCCGAGTCCATTGAGCCAAAGTCTGAATCTCCCCGTGATACGGAGTGATACTGGCTGCTGTGCACTGAGATGCTCCGACCCTCTGGTGAGTAAGTCCCTGTGCTTTCATGTATGTCTGTCTGTTCATGCCTCAATAGATGGAGCTCCTTCACAATAAAAGTCTCTCTCACACACGTTCAATCTGCGCATACTAAAAAATAGTGCAATTCTTTTCAGCAATTATATAAATAACTCTAAATTCGTGCTTTTCGCTCTCAGTTTTGCATACATGTCATATGTAACAAATGTAATACATACCAACATGTATGTAGCAAAATGTTCAACGTGAAAGTTGGCACCCCAACAGATTAATGATGTCTCTCTTTCTAAAACTAGACAACATATAAAAACAGAAAAAAAACATCTTTACTTTTAAGAATCTATCAAGTTTAGAAAAATACCCCTACTTTCTCTGTTTTCTCTCTCATCAATCATATTGCGTATTTCTTTCATTTTCTGTGGTGAACAGTATTGAACTTTGTGCAAACCTTCTTTAGAAAACATAAAAATAAGAAACTAAAAAAGGATTTTAGCGATGACTCCTGCATCGGTTGGTCGTTTTAAGGCAGAACGTTTTAGCTCGAGGAATTTTAGCACTGTGCTACGACTGGTAAGCTAGTTTAAGACAACGCTAACTAAGTCTAATCTCTTCCTGGAAATATCCCAATGTGCCAACGAAGCCCCAGTGATGCAGCTAAAGCCTGGTGCAGGAGTCACTGCCAACGTTGGGTTACTGTGCAGTCGCGAACTATAATGGAGTCAAAGCATCGAGGGGGGTTATTACTACAAAACAAAACCTGGAAGAACCAAGAAGATTGCAACATTTCGCCATTTGCCTGGATAGAAACATTTTTTTAGCGCGAAAGACAAACAAACAAGCAAACAGAAAGTTCTATAAAAACAAACAGAACAAGTAAATATTTATAATGAATGGAGAGTAGTTAGATCAGATGTGGAGGAGGGATGAGGTGGAGTTGTTAAGGGAAGAAGGAGGCTTCTGTATCCACACTTCCCTTTGCACCTTCTGCCCTTCTTCTCTGAAATCATCACGGGTTCATCTGAAGTGCTCCTCAGACAGGAAATAAGTAGCTGTGAAACAGGAAGTACCAGATTTTCTCCCGTAACTGTGCTCTGCAGAAGCTATGTGGTTTACAGGTGTTCTTACCTAATGAGAATCTAGCGTCCTAGCCTGATCCATGGAGTGGGGGAAACTGAAACTGAGACCAGATCAGCTGCAACTACAACTAACATGAACCAGCCCTTAAACCAAACCAGTGGATTTTTTTTTTTTTACCATTGACTGCGTTTTCCCAAGCAGGCTAGGAATAAGGAAGCGGTACTGTCACACATGCTGGGGCTTCTGGGATTTCTCCTTTGTAGTCTTTGCGCCCCTGTTGTCCACACTTCCTTGCTGCTGAGGTGGAGGTCGGAGCAGGCCGTGTATGAACGAGGACGGGGCTGCGTGAGTGGACGATACAGTCCGATGGTTGTGGCTGGGGGGCAGGGACGTCGGGTGGTAGTAGTGCCCGATCACTTCGCTGTAGGTTGGGGGAGCACCTTCTACTCGAGAGCCTGTCTTCTGATGCCGAGACAAGGCCTCCTGGGCTTCTAACACACTCACGCCTGAATGGACGCTCGGAGGAGGGGCCTGCAGGCTGGAGGCAAAACAACAAGAGTCATAAATAAGGCTGATGGGAGCAGAACGACTATTGGAGCAAAAGAGAAGTAGTTATACAAAGAAAATTAACACTCTGGACCAACAAAGGAAACTTTGTCAGGAGCCAAAGAACCATTTTATTTAACCATTCATGTTCTGGGGGAAGTAACATCTTATTAACACAGTAAGCAAAGACTGTTTGTGACTAGAATCAATATCAGGTTTAGGAACAGACATTTCTTGTCATGTGTATTGACATTAAAAACAACATCGTGGGTATATCCGTTGTCAGTTATTGGGGTTTTTTGGGTGATTCTTTGGGACATTGTTCTAACTTTATTTTTTCTAACTTCAGCTGCAGCCTACACGCCGCAGACAGCAGGGGAAAACAATTTAGGAAACATTTTAAGATTAAGGATTTATTTTGACCAAACCAGTCAAAGTTGGTGGTTATTGGAACAGGGGAAAGACTAACTAAGACGCTTTTGGTGAGATTTATTTTGTTCCTGTCTAGTTTGAATGAAGTATGTTTGGACAAGTTAACGAAGCTAACTAAGCTAACGAAGCTAACGGAGCTAACTAAGCTAACGAAGCTAACTAAGCTAACGAAGCTAACGAAGCTAACGTCTTAGTTCAGTGAAAGTGAGAAACTTGAATTCAGATGGTGTGTGGTTGTATTGACCTGTTTAATAAGATTAGAAAAAAAGCTTATTAATTAGTGTAACGAACTTGCTATCAAGCACATCTACCACCTGACGCGGGGGGGGGGGGGGGCAGGTAGTGGTGTTGGTGGGGGGCGGGTCTCCCTCACATACACCTGTGTGAATCTATCGACTGCTGGGATGAAGGCAGAAAATCACCCAACACTAGAGCATAAATCACTCACTGGGAAGTCTGTTAGTCAAGGAGTGAGATAAAGACGAAACAGAGAGAATAATCGACACATGTGATTTGTGAGCGTTACCTGGCCTGCAGACAGGAGCTGGATGGGTTGATGGGGTGGGAGTCAAACACTGTTCGGTTGGGCGGCGCTCTGACCGACTCGCGGTTCAGCTCCATCTGTTGCTCCGGGTCTCGAAGCTGCAGGGTACAGGGACCCTGGTACGGCGGGGGCTCCTCCCCGTCCGAGAGGCAGATGGTGGGGGGGAGATCGATGAGGCTCTGGGGCAGGTACGGATAGGTCGGCTGGAAGCGACTCGGGGCGTACGTGTGCTGGAAGCGCTGGGACTGGAGAGGAGGCTGGGACGGGGCGTGCTGAGGCTCCCGCTGCAGGTAGGACGAGGGGACCCCTCTGTCTGCAGGGCGCTGGTTATACACCTGGTGCTGTGGTGAGGAATGACAACAGATTAGTGCCGTGTTCAACTTTAGTTTTTGGTTAATTTATCTGACTTATGGTTAAATTAACAAAACTAAACGTTGCTTCACTCACCTCATTTAGACCACTGTTTGTCCCCGTACCCTCAGAAGACCACAGACCTCCCTCCTGAGACAGAGAGAGAGTGAGAGACAGAGAGAGAGCAAGAGACAGAGAGAGAGAGAGAGCGAGAGAGAGAGAGAGAGATGGACAGAGAGGGACAGAGAGAGAGAGAGAGAGACAGAAATAGAGTGAGAGAGACGCAGAGAGATAGAGAGAGACAGAGAGGGACAGAGAGAGAGACAGAGAGAGGGACAGAGAGAGAGAGAAAACAGAGAGAGAGCGAGAGAGAGACAGAAAGAGAGTGAGAGAGAGACAGAGAGAGAGCGAGAGAGAGATAGAGAGAGTGAGAGAGAGAGACAGAAAGAGAGTGAGAGAGAGACAGAGAGAGAGCGAGAGAGAGATAGAGAGAGCGAGAGAGAGAGACAGAAAGAGAGTGAGAGAGAGACAGAGAGAGAGCGAGAGAGAGACAGAAAGAGAGTGAGAGAGAGACAGAGAGAGAGCGAGAGAGAGATAGAGAGAGTGAGAGAGAGAGACAGAAAGAGAGTGAGAGAGAGACAGAGAGAGAGCGAGATAGAGAGAGCGAGAGATAGAGAGAGAGAGAGAGAGAGAGACAGAGAGAGAGAGGGAAAGCGAGAGAGCGAGAGAGAGAGAGAGAGAGAGATAAAGAGAAAGCGAGAGATAGAGAGAGAGAGAGAGAGAGAGAGAGAGAACATCTCTTTAATTTCTTCTATTAAGTAATTTTACTTTGATTTAAACTTTACCAAACTAATCTTTAGCTCTACACACACACACACACACACAATATAGCACTAATATGAAACTAGTTATATATGGTATAAGGTCTCTGTTATACACTCCTGTTGATACTTAATTTAAAAGTTAGTAATTCAGAAATACATGTATGTGTCAACTGCTGTACATCAAAACTCAACATAACAATTTAAACGTATTTGAAATACATTTTTCAAATTACATGTAATTGATGACTCTAAAAGTTGCCCGTAGGTGTGAATGGTTCTCTGTCTCTGTTCGGTAAGCGGTCGAAGATGAATGAATGAATGTAAAGTCTATATTTTAAGGCACGTCTTAGTTTGTATCTTGTTTTCAAAGCTGTCAAAGAAACGAGAGTCTTGTTAATTCTCAGTTGTATCACGTTTCATGTTCAGTAACCGAGCATTTTTAAGTAAACCTTGTGTTTTTCTTCAGAGTGAAATAAAACATGTTACATACATGGAGCGCTGATGTGCTTTTTAGTGTTTGTTTGTCCACTAGAGGGCTCCAGTGATGCACAACACTCACTTCACTCACTGCTGCAGTGCCTTTTAAAGTCGTATTTCCATTAATTAATGTTTCACGTTCACTGAATTTGTCTCGGTGAAAACTGCAGAATATAAAATGTCTCAAATTTAACATGAATATTTTTGTTTAACGCATCAGAGTGTTGAGTATTACACTTTGTTATTGTCTTCTCGTTGGTGTTGTTGCTGCAATGACCTCATTTCCTAACCACATAGTGAGGTAGGGCTGAGCGATACGGCTCAAATATTCTATCCTGATATAGATCAAGTCATATCTCGATCATGACATATAAGGTTTTCTGTTAACTCAAGCTATAAATAGTCATTCATTCATCTTCAACCGCTTGCCCTGTCAGGGTCGTGGTGGACTGGAGCCGATCCCAGCTGACATTGGGCGTGAGGCGGGGTCCACCCTGGACAGGACGCCAGTCTATCACAGGACACATAGAGACGAACAGAGACAGACAACCATTCACACCTACGGGTGATTTAGAGTCATCAATGAACCGAACACCTGCACGTCTTTGGACTGTGGGAGGAAACCGGAGAACCCGGAGAAAACCCACGCAGACACAGGGACAACATGCAAACTCCACACAGAAGGGCTGACCAGCTGGGATGCGAACCTGGAACCTTCTCGCTGTGAAGCGACAGTGCTAACCACTACACCACCTTAAGAAATATTCCTTGTTGTGTGCTTCTGTGTGAATAAAATACCCTGTCATTTTATTAAGAACTTTAGTGCAAAATGAACATAACGTGCAATGAGCAGAAAATAAAACGCTGTCCAAATGACGTGAACTATCGTCATAGATAAAACCGCTAACCCTAACCCTAACCGCTGCCCGGCCCTGTTGTGAGGTGAATCTGGTGGCTCCTGTAAATCTCCTTCGGTCTAAATTCATCTATAAACTTGATAATACATCGAGTAACAAACTTGGACTTTCTT
This sequence comes from Echiichthys vipera, assembly GCF_963691815.1. Taxonomy (NCBI): domain Eukaryota; kingdom Metazoa; phylum Chordata; class Actinopteri; order Perciformes; family Trachinidae; genus Echiichthys; species Echiichthys vipera. The sequence goes on along the minus strand of NC_139825.1, from coordinate 44,907,623 downwards.
CCCCAGAATGAATATGCACACTGTTGTGGAAATAATTTGAAATCAGTGTGTCCCTGCCTCTCAGTGCGAAGACAAAAGCTGCTCTTTACTCGTCTGGAAGGAACTGTCCAGCTTTTGTGCAGGTTACGGTTCTCTGGCGACAGTTTTCCTGCCTGTCTCTCTGACTGTATGTGTGTCAGTGTTTCTGTCTGCTAATCCAAATTAACTGGGACAATGATTCCTCTGAGTTTATCAGGATCTGTCTCTGTGTGTGTGCGCACGATTATGCTTCATCCTTTACTCATATCTCACTTGTAGACTGAAGCCACACACACACACACACACACACACACACACACACACACACACACACACACAGCAGTGATTCAGCAGCAGGTGATTCAAGGAGCACCAGTGAAGTCATATGCTAGTAGAAACCTCGCTCATGCGTAAGTCCGCATGTGTTTGTGTGTTCTTGAAATAGCCGTTGCGAGGCGCTGTGGCCGTTAATGAACCAGTGAGTCAGTGTGTGAGCGTTAGCCTGCAGCAGTGTTTAATCACTATGATCACATGCTGTCACTCAGGCTGTCGGATTCGGTCTTTCATTAAGAAACTGTCTTCACCGTGACTAAACTACTGAAAACACTGTGGGAAGTCTGTCTGGACCTGATGTTTTTATTGAATCACTTGAAGTCATATTATATGTTTCTGTAGGGATATTTGAGTCTATTGCTGCTGTTTATATTTAATATTTAGTTCTTTATTTGCTCCAAATGTTAAAACGTCCTGCTTTATTTTTCTGGGACTCGTAAATCTCTGCTATGAAAGTTGTTTTGCGCACTAGCTTGGGAAGCAGACGTATGTGGCGAGCTCATCTTTCATTTGCTCTGGCAGGTACGTCTGGCCACCCTCCTGTTCAGAGCAACTTAAGATCTGACGGTTACCGAACGTAACTGGCATTTTCCGCTCAGAGCAGTTTACCAGGCTCACGAAACTCAGATCAAACCGCCAAACTAGGCAACTCTGATCACATCAATATTCTGTTACTGCATCGCCTATTTCAGAAACACACTTTAGTTACTGATTAGCTGTTATTTGAGAAAGTTTGTGACCCAGCTGCTATTTTGTGATGAAGCATCGCTTGAACTTGTATGTGCAGCTCAGCGCTGCGCCTCATTGCTCTCATTGATTATACATCTAAGGGCGCACTCACACTGCCCTTCCGCACCGGGCCAAAACAGGTTTTTCAGCTAAATCCTAGTGCGTTTGACCAGTGTGAGTGCAACCACTCTGCACATAACTGCGGTCAGCTGGCCGTCCACGGCCCGTCTGAGAGAGGTGGGCTTTTGTAGAGCACGTTTGCACATGTACGAGCACGAGCGCGCGCACGTGTATGAGCACGAGCACGAGGCCTACGACAGTTCTGAGGTCATTTCCTGTGCGCCTGTTGGGACATAGAAAAAAGAAGGAGGGACCATGCGCGGACATTTAAAACAATGGCGGTGAAAGGTTCACGTTGGTGTGATGCGGAGGTGGAGTGTTTACTGCAGATTTGGTCGATGAAAATATTCAAAAACAGTCGACAAGACGCACAAAAACTCTGAGGTCTACGGAAAGATTTGTAAACAAAGAGACGCATCGTGATGACGTCATCAATGCGTGTGACGTGTTACGGCGTGATGACGTATAGGCAGCAAGAAGCATTCGCCGAGGCCCAGGTAGTGTGAGTACAAACGGGCCTGGAGGGGGGGACAAGTACCCTAAAGCCCGGGGCGCGGTCCGAAAGGACAGTGTGAGTGCGCCCTAATATACCCTTCGCTAAGTCCCGCCTTTCACACCCTGCATGTCAACATGGTATTTTCAACTATATCAGTGAGAGCTGCTCCAATGGAAACAACATCATAGTTGTAAAATAGCAGAGAGGAAGATCAAAAGGACAACAATATGCATTTGAACGCTTCATTCACAATATGATGTTAATTTGTCAGCGGAGAGTGGTGAATGAAGAGGGACAGGCACTCCAGGTCTTGACAATTCACGTGAAGGACAGGAGTAACCATGCTCTTGTACAGCAGGGTAAGTCAATATATTGATTTATAATAAGCTAATAATCAGAAACTTGTCAACTTCTTAACCTCTAGCTGTACAACGTTAGCAACATGTGCTGAGGGTTCCCTCCAAATGTAATTAAATGTAGTTTGGTTGTATGGGAACGTAGCTTTTGGGAGGCCAGGTAGGCTGGTAACTTTATAAGACCGAGGACAATGTGTCGCAGTTCCTCCAATGTATGTAATTTGTATGGGAACAAAAAAGTTCTGGCGTCGAATAATGAACAGAAACCGTATGATGTCACAGTGAAGTTGACCTTTGACCATTTGGATAAAAAATGTTGTCACTTCATCATTTTATCCTATTAGATATTTGTGTTAAATGTTTTCATAGTTAGTGTAGGAATTCTTGAGTTATGGTCAAATATGCATTTTTTGAGGTTACAGTGACCTCAGTTTCATCAGTTCATCCAAGTTGCGTTCACAAGAATGGGACAGACGGACAACTGGAAAACATAATGCCTATGCCGGCTATTGCTGCACATATGCACATTTTACTTTTATATTTTATTTTCTATTTCTATAATATTTAATGTCTTTTTTTTATTTAGTTGTTTGTGCTAAATTTTGTGTATTCTTTCTGTGTTTCTTTGTATATTTGTATTCGCTATGCACAAAAACGTAGCTTTTGGGAGGCCAGGCAGGCTGGTAACTTTATAAGACTGCGAACGGTGTGTCGCAGTTCCTCCACTGATGTAGGAGACGCAAATGGAAACACATCCAACGAGCTAATGCTGCTTTAAAATGCTGTTGGACTTGAAGGTTTCATATGCACACTGTTCCTTTTCTCTTAGGGCGCACTCACACTGTCCTTCCGTACCGCGACCCGTGCTTTAGGGTCCTTGTCCCCCCTCCCTCTCCCCCCGCGCCCAAGCCCCGTTTGTACTCACACTGCCTGGGCCTCGGCCAATGCTTCTTGCTGTCCATACGTCATCACGCCGTAACACATCACACGCATTGATCGTGTGTGTGGCTTTGTTTACAAATCTTTCCACAGACCTCTGAGTTTTTGTGCGTCTTGTCGACTGTTTTTGAATATTTTCATCGACCAAATCTGCAGTAAACACTCCACCTCCGCATCACACCAACGTGAACCTTTCACCGCCATTGTTGTTGTTGTTAAATGACCGCGCATGGTCCGTCCTTCTATTTACATGTCCGAACAGGCGGACATAACGCTACTGCCGTAGGGCTCATGCTCATACACGTGCGCACGCTCGTGCTCGTACATGTGCAAACGGCTCCGCTAAAGCCGACCTCTTTCAAGCGGCCGTGGACGGCCCGCTGTCCGCAGTTATGCGCGGAACGGGTGCACTCACACTGCTTAAAGGTACTAGACTTTAGCTGAAAAACCGGTTTTGGCCCCGGCCAGAAGGACAGTGTGAGTACGCCCTTAAAGCTTGACGAGCTTCCTGTGCCTAGTTACAGTCACTATTGTACGACTGCACCGAGGCTGTTCTAGGGAGGGGCTCAGGGAAGGGTCTCTTGTGTCCAGAGGCAGTTTGCTCTACAATGTCGGTATCACCATGTTGGTGTCAAACTAATGCGCATTTGCGAATTCGTCAGACGATGCCGGGCTGGCTGGACACAGTAGAAATGACCAATTTTTCAACAGGAATTCATATATTTTAACTTTAACATGGCAGAAAATTCTCAATCATTAGTTTTGACACACTGAAGCTTAAGGACTTGAGTGTCGCCACATTTACACTTTGGAAAAATATGCATCTGTTTGGTCACTTATAGATTAATCAAATGTGATTCTTGAAGAACTAAAGAACGTTTGATGCAAGTTGCAATATAAACACACATAAATGGTAAATGGACTTGTACTTATATAGTGCCTTTCTAGTCTTCTGACTACTCAAGGCGCTTCACAGTGTTTGTCACATTCACACTGATGGCAGTGGACATCTTCATACCATCTAATCTGATCTAACCATTCACACCACATTCACACACCCATGCACAGCACGGGGAGCAATTCAGGGTTCAGTGTCTTGCTCAAGGACACTTCGACATGTGGACCGGGGGGAGATGGGGATCGAACCACCAATCTCTCGAACAGAGGACGACCCACTCTGCCACCAAGCCACAGCCGCCCCCCCCATAAAGTACATTCATATTTTTTTTTCAGGTAGTGGTGAGAAGTGTGGATAAATGACATCTGGATACAATCCACAGTGTGGTGTCATGAAAGGTATAAATGTTCGACTTACGTTGGCCAGTGGCAGGTGTCTCCTGCGTGTGGGGGTGTGTCTGGAGAGGAGGGAGCGTGCTGATAGGCGGTAGTGGTTCAGCAGACAGGTGATGACCACCACCATCACCATCATCACCACCACGATCACCAGGATCTGGACGAACTCCAGCTGGGCTGCAACGAAACAGAGACAGAGATCAGGATCAGTTTACTTTACAGTGGTTAGTCCTCCTCAGATCTGCGGTTCTGGAGGTTTTGTGTCAAGACTGAGACACAACAACTAATAACACGATGCCTTATATTCAGCAAAGTCACACAAATTTGATAACAATGAAGGAAAGCACCGGCAGATAAATGATGTATAATGACGCCTTATTTATGTTTTATAAAAACTGTCACAGGTAAAATCTCACATATGTACACGTTTATACTTCAGCTCTAGTTTTTCATTCTTGATATTACAATTAAAATTACACTTGGGTCAAAACACAGAAATAAAAGCCTAGTCTTTAAATCCCTATTAATCCTTTTACATGTGAATTGTCACTTTATATCACCACTACATCACTTAGTTGTGGTACTGTCACTAACTGCTGCTACACTTACTGTGCTTTAGGACATGCTGCTACACTCCACTGTGCCATACTGTCACTTAGTTCTGTAGGAAATGCTGCTACATTTTTAACATTTTTAACACTTATAACTTATCGCTCCTTATCACTTATTTAGTTTGTACTTATTTTATTTCATATGCTGCTAAACTGCACGCTGCGTATTGTTGTATATTGTATAAACCTGCGTTTAACCACGATGTCTGTTGCACTCTGTCACACTTAGTTCATTGCTTGATTTATCTGATGTTATCTTTATTTTGATTTGATTTATGTTTTTATGCTTTTTGTTACTCTGATCCTTTCCCACCTTTGTATTGAAACTGTTACGCAATAATTTGAGTCTGGATAAATAAAGCTTCTTGAATCTTGAATTAAAACCTGTGTTTTAGGGCTTTAATGATGCATCGTATGGATTCAATGATCAACGAACTAATATCATCTTTAAGATACGCCTTTATTTTATAAATTTCCACTTTGTCAATAAAATAACTTGTGATAAAACTTGTAATTTACATGTTTTTGTGTGGTCAACTACAGTACAGTGGATTAATATGTAGCATATTAGGCTGTAGTTGCATGGCATTACATTGAAAATCATTTTAATGATAATTTACTTATTTAGATATCACAAAACTCTGTCATCTTCAATTCACTCGTTATCTTTAAATGTATCTGATCAATCGCCCAGATTCGCAAAACCAAGAAAGCTTCTATTGGAGAACAAGACAACGACTCGCTTAATAATGAATTTCACAGAAAAACTATGATGGATCCACTTCAAATCTACTTCATATCAAATGAAGAAGCCCAAACTACCCATTAATGTATCAAGGACTGGAGATAAAAACAAGCAATAAATAAAATACACACAACAGCTCTACTGTGACAGTTACCGACACACACACACACACACACACACAAGTTTAATGGTTTTCTGTAAAGTGCAGCAACGACTTCTGTATGTTTCTGTGTTGTGAGAAAAAAAAAAGGCTTTCAGACACTGTCCAGACAGATGTAGACCTTATGTAGAGGTCAGGGTGTCTGACACACACACACACACACACACACACACACACACACACACACACACACACACACACACACACACAGATCCAGACTAGACCAGACAGACAGGGCGAGCTTTGTTTAGAGGCAGTCTGCTCCAACCCCCCTCCTGCATCCACCCACCCCCGCCAACACCACACACACACACACACACACACACACACACACACACACACACACACTCACACTCACTCGCACGCACGCACACACAGAGCATTTTTGTCACACTTTCTTTTTTTGCAGGGAGCAGGCGGAGGTCAGGGCCAAGTCAGACGGAAGAACTTAAAGTAGCCTGCAGATACACACACATACACACACACATACACACACACACACACACACACACACACACACATTGCAGACTGGTCTCCAGACAGTTCTCACAGTCCTGTTATGTTCTTCTGACGAGAGAAACCATTACACAACATGAAGAACACAGGCAGTCAAGTGCCCCTTATAACTCATTCATAAGCTTTAATGCATTCACCCATTCATACATGATTCTCAGACCTGATCTGAACCTCTTTAGATCCTCTACAATCACATAAAAACAACACGCATGTGAGTTAAACACTGTCGACCACATTGCATTCTCAATTGCTAACATGCATTGGTCAGAGGTCTTCACACAGTCGGCCAAACGGGAGTCTGTGAATCATTTTTCATTGCTTTCAAAGCGTTATATAACCACATTCCCCTAAATCCATGAACTCTATTCTCATTTGCACTCCACCATCTGCAAAAACACTTTACACTGACAGCACATTTCTCAAATGCTAACTCACTGTTTTCAAAACACATTCAAAACAGGCACGCTTTGTGGATTTCTGCAGTAACCACATTTAAATGTCCAAGTAGAATATTTATAAACAGCAGATAAATTAATTTTCAGCTAAAAAAGATGACATTAGATGTGATGTTGATGATGAAATTGAGGCCAAATAGGAGCGACGAAGGACCGGAAGCCTCATAGTACAGTTACAATATGTGTGATTATACCATACGTGTCAATTGTATTGTCAAATTGTCATTTGTTTGCAATTATTTTGATTATTATTGCAGCAGAGGCATCAATGACAGAGATTACCATATGTAAACATATAGAAAAAATAAAGGATATTGAAGCAAATTGCCTCCGGGTTCTCCGGTTTCCTCCCACAGTCCAAAGACGTGCAGGTGTTCGGTTCATTGATGACTCTAAATCACCCGTAGGTGTGAATGGTTGTCTGTCTCTGTTCGTCTCTATGTGTCCTGTGATAGACTGGCGTCCTGTCCAGGGTGGACCCCGCCTCACGACCAATGTCAGCTGGGATCGGCTCCAGCCCCCCCTCGACCCCGACAGGGACAAGCGATTGAAGATGAATGAATGAATGAATGAATGAATGAAGCAAATTGCTGCTTTTTTTAATTCCTTCATGTCACATATACTGTAACACAGTCAATAAAGTTAAATTTTGTTATTCTGAGAGTCTTCTACAATGAAATATTGATTTATGTGAAAAAATCATTCAAATGTCAAAGATAAAAAAATATAATTTATGCACTGCTTCCTGTGATTAGTGTTATTTTAAGTCAGTGTGTTTGGGGATTTCTAAATGAGACTTGTTTTAGGTGCAGCAAGCTGATTTTTAGACGTTTATGAAAGTGTCTGAGGCATGATTGCACGTTGTTAATGTGAACTGCATGTTTTTAGCTTCAGTAGTGACCGGTGAACTTTAACATGTTAACATTGTCCGTCTTTTCTCTCCTTCTCTTCCTCTCTCCGGTGCAGACAGATGTGCAGTCTGTTCCTGTCTGTTATAGTGAAGGTTTTCAATGCCACCGTACTCTACGGGGGAATTGTTGGGTCTATTCATTCATTCATCTTCAACCGCGGGGCGTGCTGGAGCCGATCCCAGCTGACATCGGGCGTGAGGCGGGGTACACCCTGGACAGGACGCCAGTCTATCGCAGGACACATAGAGACGAACAGAGACAGACAACCATTCACACCTACGGGTGATTTAGACCGAACACCTGCACGTCTTTGGACTGTGGGAGGAAACCGGAGAAAACCCACACAGACACGGGGAGAACATGCAACACCACCGTGTAGCCTGTGTGGTCTTTACCTACTCTGTAAAGTGTCCTGAGATAACTTCTGTTATGATTTGGCGCTATAAATAAAAATTAATTGAATTGTTAAATCGATAAAACAGTAAAAGCAGAAATCAGCTTGTAACCTGCACATGCAACAACAAGACCGCAACACAAGTCCACTGAGTCTCAGTGTGTTTGACACCAGGGGGTTAAACTGAGCAGCCAAAGCCTCTACAGAGGCAAAGTGCACGAACACCAAATCCTTTACACAATAAAAAATAGCTTTCTGCCAAAAGGACAGTTGGGTCATGTATCATGGATTAGGGTTTACTGGCATGCCATGTTTTTGTTTTTTTGTTTTTTTAAATCAATCTAAAACCTCCACCCAGAACTGAATCTGTACACAAATGACGTTGTTATTGATTTTGTAGTTACAGAAAAGGAGTGAGTGAATTTTTCAATCACAAATTGAATTAAACGCAGTTAATGTGTTTTTAAACCATTCATAATAACTTATTAGGTGAGGTTAGCAAATGAGAAACCAATGATAGTTTGTTCGTGGATTATCAACATTTATGATTCGATTATTATTCAATTCAATTCAATTCAGTTTTATTTAAAGTGCCAAATCATAACAAAAGTTATCTCAGGACACTTTACAGAGTAGGTAAAGAATAAATAAGAAGCAGATTTAGTACTTTGACTAAATTAATTTAAAAAAAATAAATAAAAAGCAGATTTAGTACTTTGACTAAATTAATTTTAAAAAAATAAATAAAAAGCAGATTTAGTACTTTGACTAAATTATTTAAAATAAAAAGCAGATTTAGTACATTAACTAAATTCATTTAAAATAAAAAGTATTTTAGTACTTTGAATAAATTAAATTAAAAAATAAATAAAAAGCAGATTTAGTAAATTGACTTAATTAAATAAAAAATAAATAAAAAGCAGATTTACAACATTGACTAAATTAGATTAAAAATAGATAAAAGCAGATTTAGTACATTGACTAAATTAGATTAAAAATAAATAAAAAGCAGATTTAGTACATTGACTAAATTAGATTAAAAATAAATAAAAAGCAGATTTAGTACATTGACTAAATTAGATTAAAAATAGATAAAAAGCAGATTTAGTACATTGACTAAATTAGATTAAAAATAAATAAAAAGCAGATTAAGTACTTTGACTAAATTAATTTAAAAAAATAAAATAAAAAGCAGATTTAGTACTTTGACTAAATTAAATTAAAAATAAAAAGCAGATTTAGTACATAAACTAAATTAGATTAAAAATAGATAAAAAGCAGATTTAGTACATTGACCAAATTAATTTAACATAAAAAGCAGATTTAGTACTTTGACTAAATTAAATTAAAAATAAAAAGCAGATTTAGTACATAAACTAAATTAGATTAAAAATAAATAAAAAGCAGATTTGGTACTTTGACCAAATTAATTTAAAAATAAATAAATAAAAAGCAGATTTAGTACATTGACTAAATTAATTTAAAATAAAAAGCAGATTAAGTACTTTGACTAAATTAATTTAAAATAAAAAGTAGATTTAGTACATTGACTAAATTAATTTAAAATATAAATAAAAAGCAGATTTAGTACTTTGACTAAATTAGATTAAAAATAAATAAAAAGCAGATTTAGTACTTTGACTAAATTAATTAAAATAAAAAAGTAGATTTAGTACTTTGACTAAATTAAATTAAAAATAAATAAAAAGCAGATTTAGTACTTTGACTAAATTAAATTATAAATAAAAAGCAGATTTAGTACTTTGACTAAATTAAATTATAAATAAAAAGCAGATTTAGTACTTTGACTAAATTAAATTAAAAATAAATAAATAAAAAGCAGATTTAGTACTTTGGCTAAATTAAATTAAAAAATAAATAAAAAGCAGATTTAGTACATTGACCAAATTAATTTAAAAGTACATTAATAAAAAAAGATAATGATAAAGTAATCCTGTGTTTCCACTGCAGCTTTGACACACACACTTACCAGCAGCGGCTCCTAACGAGCTCCTTATTATTATTAAATAGAAAAGATGGATTTTCACTACAGTACTTAAACATTTTAAGCATTTTTCCCTTTTAAACGTCTTCAATTTGCTTCTTTAGTTTGACCGAATGCCTCCTCAGATGCTCTGGTTATTGCTTAATAAACGACTTAAATGGTTTGTTTTCTGTGTTATTAATTAAATAATCAATTAAACTTCACCGTCCCATACAACATTCACTCAAAGGAAGACATGACATGACTTTAGGAGCACGATGCAGAACAGAGAAGGACATCACAGCTGATCAAAGATAGATTTTCTGTTCTTTAAGCACCGATGAGAAACTCACCGCACAGTTGCATCTGAACACAGTTGTCATGGTTGTGACTGCCTGACGAAGGCTGCATAGTCGCTTTGCTTTGCAGACTTTGTCCTGTAGATGTTTGTATTCCTGTGACAATAACCTCGAGATCTTTTTCTCCAAACTAAACAAAACAAAACAACAAAAAATGAAAAGAAATTAAAACAAATCTTCCTGCTGCAGTGAAACTCCAAACTACATGTCCTCCCGTGGATGCTCCCAACACCGTGTGGGTGTCCTCAATGGGTGACACAAGCACTCTGACGCTCGACCGAGCTTTGTCTGTAACTTTTTCTCACACACATTCCCACACTCTGCACAAACACACATATGAAGGAAACAGCTGACCGGACCCCCCTCCTGTCCCACCCTCCTCCCAATAGCTGTGAACAAAAGGGGTCAATGTGAGGGAGGAGGGGAGGGAGAGACAGACAGGGGGGGGTGGTGGGAGCGTCTGGGAGACACAGATGGGTCAGAGGGACGGACAGAATAATGATGAGAGAGAGAGAGATGAATGGGGGGAGCAGAGTCTGGAGCTTCAACTTCTCTACACATGAAAAATACATTTAAAACAATAAACTGAAACTCATAATTAACAACAGAGACATCAGAAACATTCAAAAATGAGAATATAAGCATTTGTAGCAACTCCTAAAAAAGTGCAAGTCTCGTGGTTTTATGTACTAAATAGATAAAATATTAAAATAAATATAATTTAAGTTGCTCTATGATGCTTAAATGTTAAAATAATCCAATTATCTGCTTTAAAAATCTGCCACTTTTCCCAATAAACGTACATTTGTTTCCACAGTAAAAGCATGAATATAGCAGTTGACTTTTATTTTGAAAAACCGTTTGGATGCGACGCATGGACTATGAAGCGATGCCATAAAACAGAAAGAAGAAGAAGAAGAAGAAGAAGCGATGTTGAGGTTACGGCTTTGATAGAGAAGGAAGAAGAAGAAGAAGAAGAAGAAGAAGAAGAAGAAGAAGAAGAAGAAGCGATGTTGAGGTTACGGCTTTGATAGATGACAAAGAAGAAGAAGAAGAAGCGATGTTGAGGCTACGGCTTTGATAGATGACGAAGAAGAAGAAGAAGAAGAAGAAGAATTACTTTTATTAATCCCACACTCACTCTGTTATTATTCATGTTACACACACACACACGCACAGACACACACATACACACACACACACACACACACACACACACACACACACACACACACACACACACACACAAACAGGACCTTTATACATGCAATTAATGGAGAGATGTCAGAGCGAGGGGGCTGCCAGTGACCAGCGCCCCGAGCAGTTGGGGGTTCGGTGCCTTGCTCAACAGCACCGCGGTAGCGCCCAGGAGATGAACTGGCACCTCTCCAGCCACCAGTTCACGCTCCATTCATTGTCCACACAGGGACTCGAACCGGCGACCCCTCCGGTTCCCATCTGAGTCATAGTCACAGTCAATCAGGTCATAATATAATAGGTTGCTTCAAATCATATTTTTAGATATTTAGATTTTAAATTGTCACCTGTGTTTTTCCTTACATAAGTAAAAACCTTTCATTCTTACATTAGTGCATTAAAATATACTTTAATAAAGGGAAATTAAGTGTGTGACACGTTTAATGTGCAGTGTGCAAAGTGTCCTCAATGTTGAAAGGAAATTTGCGCCTTTGCTTCTAGTGACAGGGAGAGTATTTCAAATTAGCTTATGCTATGAATGCTGCGGTGTGTGGCGTTGGTTTATGCTGCATACTTGACTCATTATAAATAAACATTAAGATAAACATGCGTCAGCAGTGCAGACGTGTAATGCTGCAGGAGTGGTTTGAAAAGGTTCTGTAGTCATTTTAACATGTTTTTATTTTTGTGCTGAAGAAACAAGATACACACTTTTCTGCTGCAGGGCAGGTTGTGAATTTCATCAAGGGATAGCTTTAACCATAATAATACATTATAATTTATGTGTATTATCTTTTGTGTTATTAGTCTTCAAAGCAACTTAAGGTATCAAATAAATATAGTGGAGTAAAAAGTACATTTCCCTCTGAGAGTAGCAGCAAAAAATGGGAAAACTCAAGTAAAAATACCATATAAGTGTTTTTAGGGTTGAGTACTTAGGTGCTTGAGTTAATGTCTTTAAGGGCGCACTCACACTGTCGTTCCGTACCGTGCCCAAACAGGTTTTACGGGTAAAGCCTAGTTCGTTTGACCAGTGTGAGTGCAACCACTCCGCGTCTAGCTGCAGACAGCTTGGCGTCCACGGCCCGTCTGAGAGAGGTGGGCTTTTGTTAAGCATGTTTGCGAGTGTACGAGCACGAGCGTGCGCACGTGTACGAGCACGAGGCCTGCGGCGGCTCTGACGTCATTATATGTGCGCCTGTTGGGACATAGAAAGACGAAGGAGGGACCATGTGCGGACATTTAACAACAACAACAATGGCGGTGAAAGGTTCACATTGGTGTGATGCGGAGGTGGAGTGTTAACTGCAGATTTGGTCGATGAAAATATTTAAAAACAGTCGACAAGACGCACAAAAACTCTGAGGTCTATGGAAAGATTTGTAAACAAAGCGACACATCGCCATGACGTCATCAATGCGTGTGACGTGTTACGGCGTGATGATGTATAGGCAGCAAGAAGCATTCACCGAGGCCCAGGTAGTGT
>NC_139825.1:44884521-44889521 GCF_963691815.1 Echiichthys vipera | reverse complement strand
GCCTCCCTAGGGAGGTGTTCCAGGCACGTCCAGCTGGGAGGAGGCCATGGGGAAGACCCAGGACCAGGTGGAGAGATTATATCTCCACACTGGCCTGGGAACGCCTCAGGATCCCCCAGTTAGAGCTGGTTAATGTGGCCCGGGAAAGGGAAGTTTGGGGTCCCCTGCTAAAGCTGCTGCCCCCGCGACCCGACCCCGGACAAGCGGATGAAGATGAGATGAGATGAGAGGAGATGATAAAACAATTTTAGCTTAAAAAATGTAAAAAGTGTTAGAAACATCACTCCTTTTAATAGACTGAGTTTGAGCTCGTATCCATATTCTCAGACAGAAATGCGGGGACGTGACCTCCGTGGTGGCTTCAGCCCTTAAAGCACTGATGTCTTTCGAAATGAAGCTGTTTGTTCTGCTTTTGATGTCTGTCCTCAACTAACTGTCTTGTGGTGTTTTTAACGGTCTGTACTTAAGCCAAAGACAATTTTCCGCTTTGTTTCAAACATCTTGTGAGTGTTAACACATCCGTACATTGAGTCACAGAGTCTCAGAAAAAGAGTGATTCTGATTTCCTTTTAACTGACACATTAACTTGCATTACTTTCTGCCACTGGTTTAGTCACTGAGAGCACTGAGTCACCATCTTTAACTCCTTTCCTTCTTCCTTTTTACTGGCCGGACAAATTAAAGGGCACTCAAACCCTTTTACAGCTTGGGCTTGGAGACTATAATGACACAGAACGTCTGAGTTACAAACTGGAGGTCTGAAGTTAGAAAGATGTGGATGTTTACCAGGATTGAAAGGTCTAATGATGAGAACACTTCAATGCATTATGGGAAATGTAGGAGTTTTTGTAGCTTGATAGAGACGAAGGACGGAGCATGCGCGGACATTTAACAACAACAACAATGGCGGCGAAAGGTTCACGTTGATGTGATGCGGAGGTGGAGTGTTTACTGCAGATTTGGTCGATGAAAAGATTCAAAAGCAGTCGACAAGACGCACAAAAACTCTGAGGTCTATGGAAAGATTTGTAAACAAAGCCACACACACGCGATCAATGCGCGTGACGTGTTACGGCGTGATGGCGTATGGACAGCAAGAAGCATTGGCCGAGGCCCAGGTAGTGTGAGTACAAACGGGGCTGGGGCGCGGGGGGAGAGGGAGGGGGGACAAGTACCCTAAAGCCCGGGTCGCGGTACGAAGGACAGTGTGAGTGCGCCCTAAAGGTCAGAATATGTTGGCCTCTGTTGCATCTTTTTTCTCTTGTAATATCCCCTGACTTTATGAAAGTATTAAGCTGAATTGTTAGAGTCCTCCTTTAATATACATGCTCCAGCGGTGAGCAGGCTTCTGAGGATGTGCAGTTCCTTTAACTTGCGTTGTGCAACTTAAGAAGAAGAAAACAACAAAAAAACATTAAGGCATTTTCACTTCTTGGTCGTGTTGCATGAGAGAGACTGTGGATCTATTCCCTCCCTCTGTGGTGTTGTCTAGACAGGAGGAGGCTGTAAGCCTGGCAGGCAGGCAGACACTCCATGGTTAATCTAAAGCAATTAGCTCATTTGTCATCCGCTGCCTGCTCTCCGTCTATCTGCCTCCTCCTCCTCCTCCTCCTGCATTCAGCTAAAGGTCACAGACGGTCATTGCCGAGTCAGATGGCTCAGAGGGAGCAGACAGACAGAGAGACGGGGGGATCAGGAGAACGGAGGGAGGGGTGCAACAGAGGTAGGAGAGAGGAAGGGATAGAGAAAGACAGGGTGGAAGAAAATATGGTGGGAAGGAAGGAGGGAGGAGGGAGGATGGAATAAAGTAAGGGAGGATGCATGTAGGCTGCAGTAGAGGAGGGATGGGTGCTGGGAGTCAATAATAACTGGAGGTGCAGAGAGAGAGTCAGTCTGTGTAAAGATTTCATATTAAATACTGCACAACAGGCAAGTTTTTCTTTGCATTAATTTAAATAGTTGAGTCCAACAACAAAGCCCCTTTCACACATGCAGTGCCAACTTGAAATTATCTAGACATTAACAAGCAGGGCTGTATATGTCGGAGTTTACTCTGCCAGCTCCTGAGCACAAAGACTGGGTAATCTCCAGGTGGGCTCATGTGTGAAAACAGCCACTTATTCTCGGGGGTGTATCCACGGAGGTCAATGGGGAGGCTTGTTGACGTTTATATCACGCAACAAACCTCAGATGATGAAGAAGAAAGGTGATTTGCAGAAAGACGGCAATAAAAATGTGGATAAATGACGCGATTCTGAAACGTCTGTCAGTAACAAATGACACCAAAGTCATCAGACGAATTCAAAGAACGGCAAGAGACTTCATTGTTTTTGACCAAATTAACCAAGGGCTCCATTGGCGCTGTAATCCATGTCCTCGCCCCTGCAGATTTTACCCCTCTCCTAAACCAAACAGAGTATTTCCAGTGAGTGAGAACATGTCTGAGACTGAGAATCTCCAGTTGTGTGCTGCATGTGTGAAAGAGAAACTGTCTCCGGACCTGATCCTCCTGACAGTCCCAGGGTTCATATGTGAAAAACGCACGCAACATCAACTAAACAGGAAGAAACATTGGAGTCAAGCATGAAACTGCAAAAAGATGATGAGGGAGAGAGACAGGATGTGCATGTGGGCGAAGGACGTGACCTGTGACCAGTTCATCACACAGTAGTTCCTAATAATGCAGCGGGGAGGATACAGCTGTACGTACACAGATACCAATCTAACAGCGTTGAAGTGGTTCATGTATGACAGCGGTCAGAGTGTTTGTCACTTTTAGACATCTGTCTGCAGTGTAGTTGATTTCACAAATAACTATACAGAGTTACATAAGGTTCGGTTTCATGTCTCCACGTCTGTCTGTTGCACCCGCCCAAGAGAGCTGACGCGCTTAGGACTCAACTGGTGCAACCTCTATAGATACCAGATCTTTTCAAAAGCCATAACTAAATCCCATACCCTTTTGCTAGGGGTCGCTGCACCGCAGCTGTGATTACAGTTAAATCACATACTCTAGCAGACTGGACTGAACTCTCTCCAGGGGTCTGTCTGACAGGATGATCAGTGTCCCGACGTCTTCGGTTACTTTCATTCACTTGGAAAAACTCTGAACTGTGTTTGTGAGCAAGAGTAAAGATCCAACCTGCTGAGAGTTGCATTACTTTGCAGAAGTTTACTGTAAATAAGGAAAGAGTAGAGAAAATAGCTATATACATATTAATAACTAAGTAAAACCTCTTTCCTGCCACATATACCTGTATCCATGTGCATGTACTGTATGTCCAAGCAAAAGGGGAAAAGCAAGAGTCAATGCTTTTGATTATGCCTCCACCCCTACTTCCCACATCCATGGAAGGAAAGGATCAAGAAAAAGGAGGTATAACAAAAATATATACAGAAGGAGAGAGACAATGAGTACTTTAAGAGCTGCCAAAGGGTAGATAGAAAGAAGTAAAAAAGGAATGAATACAGGAAGGCTGGAAGAAAATGAACTTTAGGAGCAAAATGAGAAAGGAAAAGAGGAGGCGAGGCAAGAGAAAGAATTAAAAAATTTATGACGGAAAGAGAAGAAAGGGAGAAAAGGAAGGAGAAAAGGGCAGGAAGAGAGAGAGAGAGAGAGAGAGAGAGAGAGAGAGAGAGAGAGAGAGAGAGAGAGAGAGAGAGAGAGGCTTGCTAATTCCTCCTCCCCTCCCCTTTCTCAGTCCTGGGATGACTCGGCAGTCTGGGTAGTCAGAAATAGCACAGACAGCTGTGTGTGTGTGAGTGTGTGTGTGTGTGTGTGTGTGTGTGTGTGTGTGTGTGTGTTTCTGTGTGTGTGTGTGTGTGTGTGTGTGTGTGTGTGTGTGTGTGTGTGTGTGTGTGTGTGTGTGTGTGTGTGTGTCTGTGGTGGAGGGGGTTAATTATCATCCCTTCCTCGTGTTTCTATCTTTCTGATTTTCAACTTTCTATCTTCGCTCTTCAACACGTCTCGTTTGGGTTTAACTCATCATCACATTTCACTTCAAACACGACATACACTGTAAATTGCTTATATTACGATATTGAAACACGGTTACCAAGTTTAATGTATTACACTGAAGTTTCTAGAAGATTAATTCAACAAAACAACTTGAAGGAAAAACAGTTTTGTCTAATTTAGTGAATAAAAACGTTATAAATGAAAGTACGTACTTCATCAAATTGCCATAAATCAGTCATGCTCATTGATTTGAAACGTTTCCTAAATCCACATTCAGCAAAATCTCCAACATTTATGACTTTATTTCATCTCTCATGGTATATCTCGGCCTGCAGCCTGGAGCATTGACATATAACACGGGCTGTTTCAGTCTGTCTGCATAATAACATTCATGTGTCATGTTAAAGCTTTGGCTCTTCTCTGATGTATGTCAGATGTCAAAGATACAACAAGGACATGGCAACACAAAAATAAAACACTAAAAATGAATCTACATAAGTTCAGGTATCATACTGTATGCACCAAATAATAAAAAAAGATATATATAGTTATCTCTAAGGCATCTATCCTCCACAATACATCAGAGAAGAGCCGAAGTTAATCAAAAATGAACAGTGAGGAAAATAAGAGTACGGGAGTCAGCAGTAGATAAGTGTAAAGCATGATATAAGTATGATATAAGAAGTATTAGAGGTAACAGTTACAGAGTACTTGATGAGTATTAGAGCCAGACAGGGTAGAATAAGTAGAGTAGATCAGAGCAGAAGGGAAGCGAGTGGAGCATTAGTCTAAATTTAGCGTGCTAATCCAGGGAACTCCCATGTTAAAGTCCCATCTGGAACACTAGCTAAGCTAACGCTAACGCTAACAGTGAGTCTGTCACAGACTCTGATATGAATGATATGAATATTTTATATTAAATCAGGGGTGTCAAACTCAGGCCCGTGGGCCAAATCTGGCCCGCGGTGTAATTATATTTGGCCCGCAAGATCATATCAAGGTTCTCTGAGAGCTGGCCCGCGAGTATAAAGCACATACACGT
>NC_139825.1:44804521-44879521 GCF_963691815.1 Echiichthys vipera | reverse complement strand
ACAGAGTGTGTGTGTGTTGCGATTCAACGGGCTGTTTCACCGAGCTAGCACCTACATGGCCTTACTGAAAGCTCTGCTTATTAATTAATTTGTTTTAGTGAAACCTTGAGCAGCTAAAGAGCCAGATGCTTTGGAGACCAAACAAGAGCGACACTGAGAGTGACTATGGGACTAAAGTGCATCAGACGGATGCATTCATGTTGAGATCATCTTTCAGGACTCTTTTAGTGATGCTCCAGTTGGTTTGACAGACAGGGATCACTCCATGCACTAATATGCTCCTCTCTGATTCAACAGAAGTGCGGTCTGTGGCTGTAACTTATCTGTGAAATCATCTCTTACATTCTTAGAAAGCTTGAGATGTTTCACTTTATTAGCATCACTGAGTCTATTAGCATCACATCAATGGTTTGGGCAACTCTCACCTCTTCTCTCTTACTTTTTCATCCTGTTTATAACTCTAATAAGGAAAATTAGAGTAACAAAAAGTGAGAAAGAAAAGTATCTGGCAGCTGCCTTACTAAAAAATACTTAAAAAATGTGTCCATACCCTTGGGATTGGTGTATTTTGGCTAGAGTTGCTTCAAAACCGATAACGACATCGGAAATGCCTCCAATACCGCCTAAAGATCTACTATAAAGCTGTTTCACTCTGATGAAATGTATATACATGTATATAATACACACAAAATAAATACATGGAATACACATGAATTACAGTTCTCTACTTTTTGTTAAATGTACAAACAGTGAGTGAGAGCAAACTGCAATATTGCAATAATTTAGGATTTAATTTGTTCATATCCGTGACCCTCTGTGTGTGCACCACTACGTGCTTTGCTCTGCAACTACACCTAATGACACAAACATGTGAATGCTTTAATGCTTCATCTGTTTCAACGTTGATTTTCCTTTGAGCGACACACTGAAGCCGCACCTGCCTCACCAGAGTGGCTCAGTGGCCGACAGTAGAAACAGTAGAAAACACCTGGTTTTGAAAAGATCTTTTCTTCCTCAAAGACTCGGCTCAAATGAGCTCAGATCCTACGCATGAATCAACTCGCCTACTCTTTTGTGTCCTTGTGTGAGAGAGAGATAACCACTACTTTAGACAAAACAAAACTCCGCAGACACCCAAACAAGATCCGGGACGTGACAAAGTTGAAGGAAGTTTAAAAACAGGATACACCGAGTGAGGGAGGCGTAGTGGAGCAAACATATTTAACTGTCTGGGTATTTTGTTTTGCATTTTTGGTGGTTTATATACGCAAAAAAAAAACCCAACTGCTATCTGGAAAGCTTCTAAAGTCAACGTTTATCATGTGTTACGTCTGGCAAAAACCCAACACACACCTGCAAAGTCTGTTTCTTATCCAGTGTCTGTGCAGAACATTCCCATGTACTCAAGTTCACAGCTGACAGTGACTTAAGTTGTCAACATTTCTCTGCAGTATCAGTGTGAGAAATGTTTAACATGAGTATTCTGTAGTTGAGTAATGAAGGGCGAATGGATGGATGGATGGATGGATGGATGGCAAGCAAGCTGGGAAACTGGCTCCGTGCCTCCGGAGCACAAACTAATATGGGCCTCATATATATGTGTCTGTGAGTGTGTGCCAGCTGGCAGAGCCTACCCTCTCTTCACTGAACGAGATGTGGGAGGTTGTTGGACACAATGCGAGCAGCGATTGTGTTTCTGATGTTGCCAAGAATCTGTCAGCTCAGGTGTGATGGGAACATTTTTGTTGGCTCACAGTGAACTTCCTGCAATGAGACATTATCCTCACTGTCCCGTTCGTAGGAAGCAGAAAAATTTGCTTTTTAAGAAGTTCCTCAAACTTTCCAAATTAGATAATTTCGTCTTTATCTTCCTCTTCTGCAAAAGAAGAGTTTCTCTTTTTAAAGGTCTTGTAAGAGCACTTCAGATGGAGGGGGGGGGGGGGGGGGTAATAGAGGTACAGCAGCCATGGGCAGTATGAGAAAGTGTAAAAACATGTAAACACGTTCCAGTTGAAAGTATGATCTTGAAAATGAAGAAGCTTTGCATGACCTTTGTTTTAAAGCTGGGGAGAGAGTTGCACCTTCCCCTCATCATCTGCTCTTATGCTTACTTGGTCTGCACATTCAAGGTCCTCACCATGACGTTAATGGAGTCGAAATTGTTATGTGCAGGTTAAGTAAACACGTTATTCAGATTCAGACACCACAGACACCCAGAGCTCCAGTTTTCCCGGCCAAGTCCAAGTCCAATATTTTGGCCTGCACCGAGATTTAATCAAGAAGCCCACATCACCACAAAAGTCGTGCATACATTCCTAAACTTATGGGTCTGTTGATAAAAAGTATGTTTGCCCTTCTACTTTCCACCTAACAGTTTAAAGACCACGCATGTTATTTTGTTTTCGACTGTTTAGTCTTTAAAATGTCAGAAAACTGTGAAAACAGACTTTCAGGTGCAAGGTGAACTCTTCAAATTCCTTTTTTTTATCAACCCAAGACACAGAGATATTCCACTGTGAGCAGGGTTCAAGCATAGTTTTACAAAAGCTCAGTTTAACCGGTCAACACTAAAATGTTATGGTTGTTGTCTTCAGATTTATTCACTCAGAAGACTAAACCTAAAAACACCAGCTGAGTTAAGGCCAAAAGTGAGTACAAAATGGATTGCTTTCAGATTTATTTGGCTTAATGTGGATGTTATCTTAGCTCCAGAAATGCGAATAATCACATTTTCGGTTACAAACAAATAAAATGTTATTTTTATATATTAACTTTGTGCCTTTAAACCATTCGTGTTTTGCTTTGCAAGCCTTCTGCTCTGTCTAGACACACTACAGCGTGTGTGCGTGCGTGCGTGCTATGGAAGTCCATACGTGTCAGAATACTTACGCAGCTGTTGACTGAGCGTGTCACAAGCGCATGTTTTGACGCCTCTGCAGCAAAGCAGCGGATGACATGTCAAGTAGTTTCCCCATTGACTTATAATGGTGACTGCTGCACGCCGGTAATCACACTAGTGACTACTAGTGACGAGTGACTACGTATAAGAGTTATGCTTTTTTTGTGAACTCACACATAAACGCTTGCATGAAGATAATTTTTCTACGTGCTTGTGTGTGTGTGTGCTTTGTTTTGCGTGCGCAGAGTTCATCACGAGTAACAAGAAGCAGCGTGCTACACTTAGAGCGTGTGCACGCCTGTCTGTCACTGTTAGATGTTTTCTGTTACACGCACGTGCGTTCATATGTTTCGATTGTTCGAAACCAGAAGTAGATCTGGACTGCGCGCACCATTACGGGTACATAAAGCGTAACGTCGTTTCTCTGTGTCAGGACAACTTTGATTCTGTTTAATCTGTCTTCTGTTGAGATTTGATTTCTATTTCCTGTCTTGTGCTTGCCCCACCCTGATTGTCACGACCCCTTTCTTGTTTTTGTTTATTTATTTATCATTGTAAGAGTCTTTGAGTATCTGAGAAGCGCTATATTAAAAAAATGGATATTATCATTATTATTATCTAGGTTTTAATTCTAACTTAATTATGTTACATTCATTTGATTTATATATTTCTATATTGCATATTGCTTTTACTTACTGTATATTTTATGTAAACAGTGGGATTTGATCTTGAACTCTGAGCCGAGCCCCCTAACCAGTGAGACATAACTCCAGCCTATGAGAAAATAAAACCATAGTGTCGTCTATTAAATACATCATTCAGTGAAGCCATGTCAGAGGAGAAGGAGAATATGGATCAAAATTTAATTTCAACATTTCTATTTTCATAAATAATAAACAAGTCAGACGCCTTTTAAACAGTTAAACTAAAGCCTCATTTGAACGGGTGCTTTATTTATTTATTAATTTATTTATTTATTCATTCATTTAAGGACAGTTGTTCTTGCATTAGTCATTTACAAGTCTTCAAATAAATGAATATATGTTTCCCCTGGTCAACTGCAGTTTGATGATTTTTCAATCATCTTTCTGGTCAAATATAAAACAATGGATGAAGTCAGTTTGGTGTATTATTTCCTCAGTGGCGCCATCTACTGGATGAAAATGCAACACAGAGAAACTACGTTACGCGTTCATGTACCCGTAATGGTGCACGCAGTCCCGATCTACTTCCGGTTGCAAACAATCACAACATGCGAACCCACGTGCATGTAATCGCCTAAAGAAAACATACAACTAACAGTGAGAGTCAGACGTGCACACGCTCTAAGTGTAGCACGCTGCTTCTTGTTACGCGTGATGAAGTCTGCACACACGTAACAACGCACACACACAAGCAACAAAATGTAACAAAAGGTTCTATTAATCACATGGCGCATACACGCTGCTGTGCACGCATTTTCTCTAAAAGACACGGATGGAACCCCATAGCATGGGTGCGTGCGTGCGTGCGTGCGTGCGTGTTTGTGATCGTCAGAGAGGACGTGGGTTGTTGACATTGAGGTGCAGCTTGGTTTGTCGGCCTTGGTTTTTTATTTAAATAAGAATCTCCTTGTGCCTCTGTGTTTGAATAGTTGAATATATAATGATACTTTCTAATAATATAAACAGAGTCGGGCTGAGGGTTGTGTGTGTGTGTGTGTGTGTGTGTGTGTGTGTGTGTGTGTGTGTGTGGGTGTGTTTGTGGATGCAAATGTTGAGGTCTCAGCTGTTTCCTATAGGCCAGAGGGCAAAGTGAAGCAGACACAGTCGACCTAAGAGTCTGTGTGTGTGTGTGTGTGTGTGTGTGTGTGTGTGTGTGTGTGTGTGTGTGTGTGTATGCGTGTGTGTGTGTGTGTGTGTGTGTGTGTGTGTGTGTGTGTGTGCGTGTATGTGTGTGTGTGAGAGTGTGCATGTGCAGGGGTCAAGCCCGCGGTCATGAACGTCTATGTCATGTGTGTGTCAGGGGGGGTCGTGAGTGTGTGTGTGTGTGTGTTGTTTGCAGACTGAGGTGACTTATTGTCTAGACTCCGTCTCGCAGTCACAGCCAGACCAGCTGATTGAGTGATGTTGAGTGATGTCTCGACCCAGGATGTAAGGTGCATGTATACGATCTTTAAACCAGTAATATCTACAAACAGCATGTGTGGGTGTCTGTGTCGGGGACGTGACTTATTCAGCGAAAAGGCGTCCATCTTTTAATACAGTTAAAGATCTTCATCACGTCTTATTGTGTGAAATAAAAAAACAATATTCCCTGAAGTGTCAAAAATAACCGGCACTGATAAAATCAACGGGCATATTCATCATATCTGGAGCGTGAACAGCTGCTCCATGATTGATCGAGACTTTACGAGTTATAAGCTACGACATCTTTCTAATCAGCGTACCGATGACAGTGAAAACACTCAGCTCCTAATCTGTCAGTTGTTATATTACATATTTACTGTCGGCATTGGGAGCAGGTTACGCCTGATGACTTTGCTCAATCAGTAACCATTCAGCAGACGCTCATACACACGTTTGAATATATCTGCACTGCATGGAACGAGCAAATCAAACTGCACCCAACAATGAAATCAATAGAAGTTTAAAACATGCAGGGTCACATTTTGGTCACTTAAAGGGGAGTGTTAAGTTATTAAACATCATGAAAAAGACAAGGTTGAGGAATAAACTGCAGCGAAATATTACTAAACAATACAAACAGACACATTCACTTCAAAAACCAGCCCCCACTGTTATGATGAGATGACGAACCCTTCACCCTCCCCCCTCTCTGCCTTCTCCTGACCTGACCCTCGACCTCTGCCCTCCCAGACACCCAGACGGCCTCGCTTCACCCCCTCTCGCTGCAGATGCGCAGCAACGTGTGTTTCATATGCAAAAACAATTCTGCATCAACACAACAAGCATTTGCATACATACATCTAAATATGTGAATTTGTAATAGCAATTAAATGCTATAAATATGTGCACAGACTGATTTCACTGGTTAGCGAAGTGTTTCTTATTTCTTGGCATTAAGGATGTCTTCACCAGGCCGGCACAAACACATAATAACATTCAAATAGATGTGCTTTTGAAGGCTTCATTTAATTTTAAATCATCTAAAATCACCTACATTAAAAACAGCGAATTTAACAACAGATGTTCACTTAACTTACTGCAGAGTTAAGTGATTAAAGAAGTAACTAAAACATTCAGGAGCTCTTCAATTTAATTAAAAAAGCTTCTTTTAGATGACAACTACTTCAATATCTTCACATTTTCCTTTTCAGGCATAATTATCCAGCTACTCCTGACAAAACTGCATTTGCACGTTCTGGATTGTACTAATACATGAAGATTACATATATTTTGATTGTGTCTCTCTTTAACGAACTATTAGCAACTGACTAATATTAACCTTTAGGCCCAACTGTGAAGCAACTCTAAAATAAAAGGACATTTAAGTCTCACAGAAGGAGGTAAAATCAAGTTTTCTGAAGCTGAACTTAGATGAAATGCTTGCTTGAAAAATACGTTTAATATCAAAATACTCGTAGATAGACTCATTATTTCAGTTTTAATAAAAAAACATGATTATAAAACAGTTTATTTCCAGTTTAAACCCATTTAATTATAATACACCTCCCTTACATTGAATCCAACTTCCCCTGAGCCAGACTAATTAATGACAGACAAGACATAAACATACCAGACAGCCATACATGTGTTTTCTTTCAGCCTCAAACCAATTAATGAAAAACAAGAGACGTTCTTTTTCCACATAGCCACATGACACTCGATGCATTTTGCAGGCAGACAGTCATTGCCTTTATTTATAGCGCAGCCTCTTCGTCCTCAGACAGTCTCTGTATGGATTTATTCACACTGTGAGACAGACATATAGGGCCGGCTCTGACTTCAGACTAATTAATGGGACAATATGGGTCCAACAGACTATGAGGGCCTCAGCTGAGCACTGCCTTGTATGCAGATTACATGCGGAGAGCGCACACACACACACACACACACACACACACAACCCCCAAAGTGACAAGGTTCTCGACCCCAGGACGCATACGCTGCATGCATCTACATATATGCATATTACTTTTTTTCAGGTTTCTGTGTTATTGGTGTCTAGACCAAAAGACAATGAACAGCTGAGAGGGTGAATGAGATGCACGAAGGGAGCAAAAGAAGGAAGGAGGGAAGCAATGAGGAAGGGTGCGAGCAAGGGCGAAGGAAAAGGAGCTTAAAATGTGGAAAGGAAATAAACAAAGCAGAAACTAAAGTACAGAGTTGCAAAGACGGAGGAGGAGTCTTTCCTCATTTTTCATCTTCAGTGTTTTAAAACAAGAAAGCTGGTATTTTCTACCATTTCGGCACTTTGCTAGACCATTATAAAAACTACAATACCCATGAGCCTCTGCTGCTAATACCCGTAAGAAGAGAAGAACAATCAAACATTCATTCATTCATTCATTCATTTTCAACCGCTTATCCTGGGGTCGGGGTCGCGCTGGAGCCGATCCCAGCTGACATTGGGCCTGAGGCGGGGTCCACCCTGGACAGGACGCCAGTCTATCACAGGACACATAGAGACGAACAGAGACAGACAACCATTCACACCTACGGGTGATTTAGAGTCATCCATGAACCGAACACCTGCACGTCTTTGGACTGTGGGAGAAACCGGAGAACCCGGAGAAAACCCACGCAGACACGGGGAGAACATGCAAACTCCACACAGAAGGGCACCAGTCGGGATGCAAACCTGGAACCTTCTCACTGTGAGACAACAGTGCTAACCACTACACCACCGTGAAGCCCACAATGCTGAATTCAGTCAAAGTTGACCCATAAATTAAAAGGCATTGTTCTAAGCTGCAGATTGTCTTTTTCCACAAAAAGCTGAATTGTAAACTCTAAGATTGGATGTTGCTGAAATGCACCCTGGGAGTTGTAGTTATGCTATGGGAGAAGTTAATGGGGACAAGAGGACTGCAAGTTTTCAGGAAGAGTCAAACAACTGGACAGGGACAGTCAATTGGAAATGCTCTTCCCTGCATCGACAGCTACTCCTCCATTGGGACTGCGACTGTGTCTGTACCGGGCAGCTCCCAGTATCATGTGGTTTATGAAAGTGGCAAACAAAGAGTCGACTTTTGTGGGATTAATCATTTCTCACACACAAATTACTGTGTGTTTATCATACATGAGGATTAACGTTTATCTGTGCTAGCTGTCAATCAAAGAACAAAAAACAGGAATTTGATCCACACAGGCTCCTGTTAACACATGGATACGTACCGCTCTTCTTTACCGCAAGAAAAGGTAAATGAAGAACAGAATTTTTGATATAGTTTTACAAATCCTCCCTCAGCTGACTACCACACACACACACACACACACACACACACACACACACACACACAAATCCACAGTCACGCAGACAGGAAATTAATAGACAAACGCAGACGTGCACGCTTACACACACTCATGCACACGGAGCAGTGAGAGAGCCAGACAGAGAGGTTTACATAATAAGTCTAGGAGGCCAGCCAAAACAGACTCAATCATTTAATTTCCATGATTCACTGAGTGAGAGAAAAAGAGACTGAACAAGAGACGAGCCGAAGGAAAGAAAGAGAGAGAGCCAATCAATGAGAACTAAAAGACAGAGACACTGCCCAATAACTGTTGGCCATGTTTGAAAAATAATGCAGAATTTAACTATTTGTGGCTATTTTTGGAGCACTGGCTTAATGACACTGAAGCCCAGAAGTGGAACTACACAATAACTCTACTTAAAAGGTATAATACGTAACATTTTCACACTAAATGTCTAAAAAAGTTATATATTTTGTTGAGTTCTATACTTAATTTATTCCAACAATGTTCAAACCACAGAAACGTGTCACATTATTCAAAGTCAGAGTCGTGGTTGCTCCATAAATTTACGTTTTAATGAAACACTTGGACGTTTTTAAACTATATATTTTAACCGGATGAGGGATTTTAGTCGTGAGGCGTCTGGATCTTAAGTTATCAAAGAAACAAAGTTGAGCAAACGTTGGCGGCTAAAGATTTTTAACGTGAAAGATCTTTAAAAAAAAGGGCGCACTCAAACTGTCCTTCCGTACCGTGCCCAAACAGGTTTTACGGGTAAAGCCTAGTGCGTTTGACCAGTGTGAGTGCAACTGTACCGCGCCTAGCTGCGGCCAGCTGGCCGTCCACGGCCGTTTGGGAGAGGTGGGCTTTTGTAAAGCGTGTTTGCACGTGTACGAGAACGAGCGTGTGCACGTCTACGAGCATGAGGCCTACGGCAGTTCTGAGGTCATTTCCTGTGCGCCTGTTGGGACGTAGAAAAAAGAAGGAGGGACCATGCGCGGACATTTCAAACAACGGCGGTGAAAGGTTCACGTTGGTGTGATGCGGAGGTGGAGTGTTTACTGCAGATTTGGTCGATGAAAATATTCAAAAACAGTCGACAAGACGCACAAAAACTCTGAGGTCTATGGAAAGATCTGGAAACAAAGCGACGCATCGCAATGACGTGCAGAGCGGTTGCACTCACACTGGTCAAACGCACTAGGCTTGACCCGAAAACCTGTTTTGGCCCGGTGCGGAAGGGCAGCGTGAGTGCGCCCTTAGAGGCTGACAAGGTGTATTTTCGTGTGACTTTGATTGCTTTGCATGGTTTTTTAAGAGTTATTGAATCATTGCCAATCTCTAGACAATATTCCCTTTATCACAATAACCAAAATCCCAGATGAAATCACATCTCAAACTCACACAAATATCCACTAAATCTTCTGTCTATCCCTCTCTTTTGTTAGCAGTGAGCCAAACATTCAGGTGAGCCGGCGCTGACATTAAGTGGTGTTACTCCAGCTGTAATTAATTAACATTAATGTCCTGTGTCACCTGCCAAAAGGCTCGGCTGTTATCTGGTTTTGTCTTGTCTGTCTGTATTATATCACAGATTGCTTGTGAGGTAAAGAAAAAAGCTCCACCCTGTAAGATTTAATCAACATTTCATATCTTCTGCTGCCTCTTCTCATCTGCAGGATGCATCTGCGAGCTGTCAGCTAAGAAAAACTACAATCTCAATTGAGCCTTTAACGTTTAGCTAGGTTTGACTTAAGCTACCAATGTTGAAAGTGGAACTGAAATGGATTTGATAAGAGGTTTGAAAGGTATCACTATTTGATGAGCAGAGTCGATACTGGACTCAGATTCAATACAATATAATTAAACCCTGCGACGCTACACGTTACAGCTACCTACAACTGTCAGGTAGGGCTTCAGTGTCTTGCTTGTGGGTACACAGGTTGCTTCTGGGAACAAACTTGCGACTTAACAGTTACAGGAATGTGTTGATAACCAGAAAAGAAGCCTAGTCACAGCATGTCCTGCCTGTCCCTGACACTGCGGCTACATCCTGTCCACTTCAGGAACACTCTGACTCTTCCTCAAATTCAATAATGAAAATAAATACTGCTACCCTCCAGCTGAACTCTCTCTGTCTCTCTCTCTCTCTCTCTCTCTCTCTCTCTCACACACACACACACACACACACACACACACACACACACACACACTCAGACAACATTTACGTTGGCTATTAGAGACAGATTATGGAGGTGATGGCATTAGGATTGCCAGACATGTAGTAACAAATGCACAAGGAAACCAACCTGCTGTGAGGAAATTATTCTTAAGAACTGATACAAGTGATGACTTCACCACACACACACACACACACACACACACACACACACACACACACACACACACACTGTGAGTAAGGCTGATGTCATGTGCTTTGACTAGCAATGTCTGCCGCTCAGAACAGATGTGTTTCTGCATATGTGTGAGTGCTCTTATATGTCTGAGGGTGTTACAGGTATATGTAACCCTACAATTACAACTTCATAGATCCAGATGAGGGACGAGGTTACGGGAAAGACACTTAAATGATGGTTTGAAGTGAGTCAGGGTCTCTGCGGCTCCTTCACAAGTCTGGGGTGTCTGAATTTATCCAAATGCAAAGTCTTCAAAGTATTTAAATGCTTTAAATCTAGCTGTTAGAGCTGTATGAGACCCCAGGTTCATTTGAGCTGCCTGACCACACCATAGACTGTACAAAATATAAATTTAGTCTCTGCAACATCACCAATAGGTTTCTGCGAAGCTCAAAGCGAGTGGCTCTTGAAATCTCCGCGGTTGCCAGGCGAGCATGAATGGAGCTGAGGCCAAGTGACACCTACGGTCTCTGCCAGCCACCTGTGACTGCACCCACCTGTCACTCACAGCAGCCATGAGACACAGATCTGAGATTCAAACGTGTCCCAGGCACGCTTCAGTTCGTACGTCACTAATCCATAAACCAATAGTTGACACAACACCAGCAAAGAAACCTGAAACCACCAGAACAGACACACTGCCATCATTGCGGTCTGGTACTGACAGTTACAAACTAACAAGCATCAGAAGCGAATGCTATAATATAATATAAATGGGTGAGTTGTATAAAGATTCACCTGAATTAACACATTTGTGTTGGCCTCCAAGGTTTCCCCCTTTGTCCAAACTAATATTAATATAACAGCATTAGTAAACTGGCCTTTTTCTAAAACCATGCCTCAGTTAGTTAAGTGATTATTCGCTATAAAAGGCCCTGAAGTGTCGCTATAAAGCCCCTGAAGTGTCCTATTTTTCACTGGATTCTTAGTTTATAGATGTTTTTACAGGTTTGTGTCTTCGTTTTTGTGGTAAATCAAGTCTTTCTGTTATAAAACAAGTTATTTTATCCGCAGATATGAGTCTATTTATGACATATTCTGAAGTAAAGGCTCAGGGAAACTCTGTTTTTACAATCATGAGTACATCGTCCTTTGATCACCACATCTCAAGTGTATAACGGGGATTAACTTGTGTTATACATTCTTCCTCAGTGTCTTTTATCTTTCCTGTCACACTCCACTGCATCACGTCCAGCACAGCTGAAGGCACCTTCAACAAAAATATTTTAGAAATAAAAGACCAATGCGTCACTAGTTTCAACCTCCAAACACAGTTTCTATCAACTCCTACGCAAAATTTCCAATTCACCAGAATGCGTTTCTGCTTATTTCAGGTTTCTCTTTGGCACCTGGTTCCCTTTTTTCTAAAGTTTTGACTTCTCGCTCCCTCCTATCTCTCCTCCTTTGGTTTATCTGATTCCCTCCCTCTGTCTTCCAGACTAAACATGTCTGCTTTCAGACAGAGGAATCGTGCATCTGCCTGCATTCTTATCTCGTCTTTCTGTTGCACGTCAGGCAATCATCTGCGTTTGACTGAAGATTTGTGTTTACATACTTAAGCGTACATACAGTGTACCCAATGAAGGGGAATCTTTATATTATAACAGTGTGTTTTGAGCTGAAATACAGCTTTGCAGAGTCAAATCAGTGCACAATCAACATGGAAAAGGTCTATTTTCACTCTGCAAATCAGCATCGACGCCATAAGTCTCATATGAGTAGGGCCCTAGTTTCAACATGACAATGAAGGGAACTCTTTATATTATAACAGTGTGCTTTGGGCTGGAATAGAGCAGTTTTAAATGCATATAACACTAATTTACAGTATATAATACACAATACAGGCTCATGAATCGTTGACCTCTGAATGCATAATGATGTTAAATATGCTTTAATAAAGTTATGTATTTAGAAAGCTGTCTTCTGAGTAACTTTGCAGTCAAATTGGTGCACAATCAACATGGAAAAGCCTATTTTCACTCTGCAAATCAGCATTGACGCCATAAATCTCATATCAGTAGGGCCCTAGTTTCAACATGACAATGAAGGGAACTCTTTCTATTATAACAGTGTGTTTTGAGCTGGAATAGAGCAGTTTTAAATTCATATAACACTAATTTACAGTACATTATACATACATTAGGCACATTTCCTCCTGGAAAACTTTTCTCAGGCTCATGAATCGTTGACCTCTGAATGCATAATGATGTTAAATATGCTTTATTAAAGTTATGTGTTTAGAAAGCTGTCTTCTAAGTACCTTTGCAGAGTAAAATCAGTGCACAATCAACATGGAAAAGGTCTATTTTCACTCTACAAATCAGCATCGACCCCAAAAATCTCATATCAGTAGGGCCCTAGTTTCAACATGACAATGAAGGGAACTCTTTATATTATAACAGTGTGCTTTGAGCTGGAATACAGCAGTTTTAAATGCATACAACACTAATTTACAGTACATTATACATACATTATACACATTTCCTACTGGAAAACTTTTCTCAGGCTCATGAATCGTTGATCTCTGAATGCATAATGATGTTAAATATGCTTTATTTAAGTTATGTGTTCAGAGAGCTGTCTTCTGAGTACCTTTGCAGAGTCAAATCGGTGCACAATCAACATGGAAAAGATCTATTTTCACTCTACAAACCAGCATTAACCCCAAAAATCTCATATGAGGAGGGCCCTAGTTTCAACATGACAAAGTCTCAACTCAAAACAAGAAAAGTAAAAGCTGTTAAAATCAGCTGATTAAATGTTTAACATCAATGGCTGTAATGTTTGGATGTCCACATTCATGTAATTGTACTAATTGAATGTGCTGTTGAGTAGTGGCCCTGCTACTATTTCTAATCTACTAAGGGCGCACTCACACTGTCCTTCCGCACCGGGCCAAAACAGGTTTTTCGGGAAGAGCCTAGTGCGTTTGACCAGTTTGAGTGCAACCGTACCGCATCTAGCTGCGGCCAGCTGGCCGTCCACGGCCCGTCTGAGAGGGGTGGGCTTTTGTAGAGCGCGTTTGCACATGTACGAGCACGAGCGTGCGCAGGAGTACGAGCACGAGCATGATGCCTACCACGGTTCTGACGTAATTTATGTGCGCCTTTTCGTACATAGAAAATAGAAGGACGGACCATGCGCGGACATTTAACAACAACAACAATGGTGGCGAAAGGTTCACGTTGGTGTGATGCGGAGGTGGAGTGTTTACTGCAGATTTGGTCGATGAAAATATTCAAAAACAGTCGACAAGACGCACAAAAACTCCGAGGTCTAGGGAAAGATTTGGAAACAAAGCGACGCATCGCCATGACGTCATCAATGCGTGTGACATGTTACGGTGTGATGACGTATAGGCAGCAAGAAGCATTCTCCGAGGCCCAGGTAGTGTGAGTACAAACGGGCCTGGGGCGTGGGGGGAGAAGGAGGGGGGACAAGTACCCTAAAGCCCGGGGCGCGCTGCGGAAGGACAGTGTGAGTGTGCCCTAATACTCCTGCAATACTGTTGTTACTGCTGCTACTATAAGACTATAACAACTAAAACACTAAAAGTAATATCATTTCTATATATAGACTGAATATTAGGAGCAACATGAATCATGGTATTACTGGTATTTGCTCGAGGCCCGGCTCAACGAGCATCTTCTTAGGACAAATGTCGTTTCAAGTGGGCTGCATGGCAAGTAAATGACTGATGACACCGGCATGAACCCGTCCCACACACGATTTGGGGAACACATTACTCACTGTGTTCTCAATTATCTTTCCTTCCAAATCTAAAAGTGGAAAATCATCACACGCCTGTCAAAACATCTCCTAAACCCATCCAAGGAAATCAGTTTATAAATAAATCTTAGATGGGGGAAAAAGGGGCCGTGGAATCATCGCTTCACGCGTCTTTTTGTCTGTAACGAAATTGTTTTTCTCGAGGTTTGAGATTTTTGAAGAGACGGCAAATCAAAGTTATTAGTCTGAGTTCGCCTCGCTGCGTGTTTCCTCGTCTAGAACCGAGTTACGTAAGCTGAACTAATACAAAGTGGTCGGGCTTTGTGCGCCAAGACACTCGCTTCTGTTCCATTATGATGACTTTAAAATGTATATTAATAATAATATCTTCATTATTTACTTGATTAATTGATTATTTGGTGCAGGGCTGCACAGTTAACCTCTTTCTAATCATCGTCCACGACATCAACTTGCATAATAAACAAAGAGAAAGTAGAAAACTGCGATTTAAAATGTATATTAATAATAATATCTTCATTATTTACTGGATTAATTGATTATTTGGTGCAGGGCTGCACAATTAACCTCTTTCTAATCATCGTCCACGACATCAACTTTCAAAATAAAGAAAGAGAAAGTAGAAAACTGCGATTTAAAATGTATATTAATAATAATATCTTCATTATTTACTTGATTAATTGACTATTGGGAACAGGGCTACACAACTAACCATCCATCAACTTGCACAATAAACATATCGCGAAAAACCCTCTGAGATTTCTGAGTGAGTTAAAAGAGAAAGTAGAAAACTCAGCTTTAAAATGTATATTAATAATAATATCTTCATTATTTACTGGATTAATTGATTATTTGGTGCAGGGCTGCACAGTTAACCTCTTTCTAATCATCGTCCACGACATCAACTTGCACAATAAACAAAGAGAAAGTAGAAAACTGAACTTTAAAATGTAAATATATATATTTTTTGCCTTTTGTTTGCAGCTCGACGTTATTCCCGTTTAAAATCATCATCACCACATTCAACAACATTATCACATATTTTCCTAATATTGTGCAACCCTAATATCAATCTGTGACTATTTTCATTATCTTTTCTTATTAATTATTAATTAACTAATTAATTATAACAGTAATGTTAACAGTCCTTATTCAGTATATTGTTTTTTACATATATGACTAAATAAAGCAGCAAATCATCACACTGAGAAGTTGGAAACGTGACTATTTTGATTATATTTTCTTATTAATTATTAATTAATTGATTAATTATGACAGTAATGTTAACAGTCTTTACTCAGTATATTGTTTATTACATATTTGACTAAATAAAGGAGCAAATCATCACACGGAGAAGTTGGAAACGTGAATATTTTGCCACTTTTGTTAGAAAAAAAGAGTCGTTACAGATTATTTGTCTGTAAAAAGTTTAATTGAATATTAAATTAACAGAGTCGACTGTTTCTGCTGCTTCAGGTGTGACTTCTTATTCGACCTGCAACGATTAGTAGTTATCTTTGATCGTTTAAAAATGAGAAACTGGGAAACTGGGAAACTGAGAAACTGGGAAACTGAGAAACTGGGAAAATGAGAAACTGAGAAACTGAGAAAACTGAGAAAACTGAGAAACTGGGAAACTGGGAAACTGGGAAACTGGGAAACTGAGAAACTGAGAAAACTGAGAAACTGGGAAACTGGGAAACTGGGAAACTGAGAAACTGAGAAACTGAGAAACTGAGAAACTGAGAAACTGGGAAACTGAGAAACTGAGAAACTGGGAAACTGAGAAACTGGGAAACTGAGAAACTGAGAAACTGGGAAACTTGGAAACTGGGAAACTGGGAAACTGAGAAACTGAGAAACTGAGAAACTGGGAAACTGAGAAACTGAGAAACAGAGAAACTGGGAAACTGGGAAACTGAGAAACTGAGAAACTGAGAAACTGGGAAACTGAGAAACTGAGAAACTGAGAAACTGGGAAACTGAGAAACTGGGAAACTGAGAAACTGGGAAACTGGGAAACTGGGAAAATGAGAAACTGGGAAACTGAGAAACTGAGAAACTGGGAAACTGAGAAACTGGGAAACTGAGAAACTGAGAAACTGGGAAACTGGGAAACTGAGAAACTGGGAAACTGGGAAACTGAGAAACTGTTAAACTGGGAAACTGAGAAACTGAGAAACTGAGAAACTGGGAAACTGGGAAACGGGGAAACTGGGAAACTGGGAAACTGAGAAACTGGGAAACTTTAAAACTGGGAAACTGGGAAACTGAGAAACTGGGAAACTGAGAAACTGGGAAACTGAGAAACTGGGAAACTGAGAAACTGAGAAACTGGGAAACTGGGAAACTGAGAAACTGAGAAACTGAGAAACTGGGAAACTGGGAAACTGGGAAACTGGGAAACTGAGAAACTGAGAAAACTGAGAAACTGGGAAACTGGGAAACTGGGAAACTGGGAAACTGAGAAACTGAGAAACTGAGAAACTGAGAAACTGAGAAACTGGGAAACTGAGAAACTGAGAAACTGGGAAACTGAGAAACTGGGAAACTGAGAAACTGAGAAACTGGGAAACTTGGAAACTGGGAAACTGGGAAACTGAGAAACTGAGAAACTGAGAAACTGGGAAACTGAGAAACTGAGAAACAGAGAAACTGGGAAACTGGGAAACTGAGAAACTGAGAAACTGAGAAACTGGGAAACTGAGAAACTGAGAAACTGAGAAACTGGGAAACTGAGAAACTGGGAAACTGAGAAACTGGGAAACTGGGAAACTGGGAAAATGAGAAACTGGGAAACTGAGAAACTGAGAAACTGGGAAACTGAGAAACTGGGAAACTGAGAAACTGAGAAACTGGGAAACTGGGAAACTGAGAAACTGGGAAACTGGGAAACTGAGAAACTGTTAAACTGGGAAACTGAGAAACTGAGAAACTGAGAAACTGGGAAACTGGGAAACGGGGAAACTGGGAAACTGGGAAACTGAGAAACTGGGAAACTTTAAAACTGGGAAACTGGGAAACTGAGAAACTGGGAAACTGAGAAACTGGGAAACTGAGAAACTGGGAAACTGAGAAACTGAGAAACTGGGAAACTGGGAAACTGAGAAACTGAGAAACTGAGAAACTGGGAAACTAGGAAACTGAGAAACTGAGAAACTGGGAAACCGAGAAACTGGGAAACTGAGAAACTGGGAAACTGAGAAACTGGGAAACTGGGAAACTGGGAAAATGAGAAACTGGGAAACTGGGAAACTGAGAAACTGGGAAACTGGGAAACTGGGAAACTGAGAAACTGGGAAACTGGGAAACTGAGAAACTGGGAAACTGGGAAACTGGGAAACTGAGAAACTGGGAAACTAGGAAACTGAGAAACTGAGAAACTGGGAAACTGAGAAACTGGGAAACTGAGAAACTGGGAAACTGAGAAACTGAGAAACTGGGAAACTGGGAAACTGAGAAACTGGGAAACTGAGAAACTGGGAAACTGAGAAACTGAGCAACTGGGAAACTGGGAAACTGGGAAACTTGGAAACTGAGAAACTGGGAAACTGGGAAACTGAGGAACTGGGAAACTGAGAAACTGGGAAAATGAGAATCTGGGAAACTGAGAAACTGAGAAACTGGGAAACTGAGAAACTGGGAAACTGAGAAACTGAGAAACTGGGAAACTGAGAAACTGAGAAACTGGGAAACTGAGAAACTGGGAAACTGGGAAACTGAGAAACTGGGAAACTGAGAAACTGAAAAAACTGGGAAACTTTAAAACTGAGAAACTGGGAAAATGAGAAACTGGGAAACTGGGAAACTGGGAAACTGGGAAACTTTAAAACTGAGAAACTGGGAAACTGGGAAACTTGGAAACTGAGAAACTGAGAAACTTGGAAACTGAGAAACTGGGAAACTGGGAAACTTTAAAACTGGGAAACTGAGAAACTGGGAAACTGGGAAACTGAGAAACTGAGAAACTGGGAAACTTTAAAACTGGGAAACTGGGAAACTCGGAAACTGGGAAACTGAGAAACTGGGAAACTTTAAAACTGGGAAACTGGGAAACTGAGAAACTGGGAAACTGAGAAACTGGGAAACTGAGAAACTGGGAAACTGAGAAACTGAGAAACTGGGAAACTGGGAAACTGAGAAACTGAGAAACTGGGAAACTGGGAAACTGAGAAACTGAGAAACTGGGAAACTAGGAAACTGAGAAACTGAGAAACTGGGAAACTGAGAAACTGGGAAACTGAGAAACTGGGAAACTGAGAAACTGGGAAACTGGGAAACTGGGAAAATGAGAAACTGGGAAACTGGGAAACTGAGAAACTGGGAAACTGGGAAACTGGGAAACTGAGAAACTGGGAAACTGGGAAACTGAGAAACTGGGAAACTGGGAAACTGGGAAACTGAGAAACTGGGAAACTAGGAAACTGAGAAACTGAGAAACTGGGAAACTGAGAAACTGGGAAACTGAGAAACTGGGAAACTGAGAAACTGAGAAACTGGGAAACTGGGAAACTGAGAAACTGGGAAACTGGGAAACTGAGAAACTGGGAAACTGAGAAACTGAGCAACTGGGAAACTGGGAAACTGGGAAACTTGGAAACTGAGAAACTGGGAAACTGGGAAACTGAGGAACTGGGAAACTGAGAGACTGGGAAAATGAGAATCTGGGAAACTGAGAAACTGAGAAACTGGGAAACTGAGAAACTGGGAAACTGAGAAACTGAGAAACTGGGAAACTGAGAAACTGGGAAACTGAGAAACTGGGAAACTGGGAAACTGAGAAACTGGGAAACTGAGAAACTGAAAAAACTGGGAAACTTTAAAACTGAGAAACTGGGAAAATGAGAAACTGGGAAACTGGGAAACTGGGAAACTGGGAAACTTTAAAACTGAGAAACTGGGAAACTGGGAAACTTGGAAACTGAGAAACTGAGAAACTTGGAAACTGAGAAACTGGGAAACTGGGAAACTTTAAAACTGGGAAACTGAGAAACTGGGAAACTGGGAAACTGAGAAACTGAGAAACTGGGAAACTTTAAAACTGGGAAACTGGGAAACTGAGAAACTGGGAAACTGGAAAACTGGGAAACTGAGAAACTGGGAAACTGAGAAACTGGGAAACTGAGAAACTGAGAAACTGGGAAACTGAGAAACTGGGAAACTGGGAGACTGAGAAACTGGGAAACTGGGAAACTGAGAAACTGGGAAACTGGGAAACTGGGAAACTGAGAAACTGGGAAACTGGGAAACTGGGAAACTGGGAAACTGAGAAACTGGGAAACTGGGAAACTGGGAAACTGGGAAACTGGGAAATTGAGAAACTGGGAAACTGGGAAATTGAGAAACTGGGAAACTGGGAAATTGAGAAACTGGGAAACTGGGAAACTGAGAAACTGGGAAACTAGGAAACTGGGAAACTGGGAAACTGGGAAACTTTAAAACTGGGAAACTGAGAAACTGAGAAACTGGGAAACTGGGAAACTGAGAAACTTGGAAACTGGGAAACTGAGAAACTGGGAAACTGAGAAACTGGGAAACTGAGAAACTGGGAAACTGAGAAACTGAGAAACTGGGAAACTGAGAAACTGGGAAACTGAGAAACTGGGAAACTGGGAAACTGAGAAACTGGGAAACTGAGAAACTGAGAAACTGGGAAACTGAGAAACTGGGAAACTGGGAAACTGGGAAACTGGGAAACTGGGAAACTGAGAAACTGGGAAACTGGGACAATGAGAAACTGGGAAACTGGGAAACTGAGAAACTGAGAAACTGGGAAACTGAGAAACTGAGAAAACTGAGAAACTGGGAAACTGGGAAACTGGGAAACTGAGAAACTGGGAAACTGGGAAACTGGGACAATGAGAAACTGGGAAACTGGGAAACTGAGAAACTGAGAAACTGGGAAACTGAGAAACTGGGAAACTGAGAAACTGGGAAACTGAGAAACTGAGAAACTGAGAAACTGGGAAACTGAGAAACTGAGAAACTGGGAAACTGAGAAACTGGGAAACTGGGAAACTGACAAACTGGGAAACTGGGAAACTGGGAAACTGAGAAACTGAGAAACTGGGAAACTGAGAAACTGAGAAACTGGGAAACTGGGAAACTGAGAAACTGGGAAACTGGGAAACTGGGAAACTGAGAAACTGGGAAACTGGGAAACTGGGACAATGAGAAACTGGGAAACTGAGAAACTGAGAAACTGGGAAACTGAGAAACTGGGAAACTGAGAAACTGGGAAACTGAGAAACTGAGAAACTGAGAAACTGGGAAACTGAGAAACTGAGAAACTGGGAAACTGAGAAACTGGGAAACTGGGAAACTGAGAAACTGGGAAACTGGGAAACTGGGAAACTGAGAAACTGAGAAACTGGGAAACTGAGAAACTGAGAAACTGGGAAACTGGGAA
This sequence comes from Echiichthys vipera, assembly GCF_963691815.1. Lineage (NCBI taxonomy): Eukaryota > Metazoa > Chordata > Actinopteri > Perciformes > Trachinidae > Echiichthys > Echiichthys vipera. Next base: position 44,858,629 of record NC_139825.1, on the reverse strand, counting down.
ACTGAGAAACTGGGAAACTGGGAAACTGAGAAACTGGGAAACTGAGAAACTGGGAAACTGGGAAACTGAGAAACTGAGAAACTGGGAAACTGGGAAACTGAGAAACTGGGAAACTGGGAAACTGGGAAACTGAGAAACTGAGAAACTGGGAAACTGGGAAACTGAGAAACTGGGAAACTGGGAAACTGGGAAACTGAGAAACTGAGAAAGGCTTTTGTTGAACATGTCCTGACATATATGCATCTCCTTATCCAAACAGTTGAACCTGCCTTCAGCTCTGAAGCTGTCTGAGTCAGCCCTGCTAGTGACCCCAGCTGGACACACACACACACACACACACACACACACACACACACACACACACAGTATAAATGTATCATAACTGTATACATAACCAGTGTCCCCCTGAGGGAATAGAAACCGCTAACCCAGGGAGCTTTTTAGTCCTTTAGCTTTAGCAACAAAGCTACACATAAAAGCACATTCATATATATAAACACACACTCACACACACACACACACACAGGGATTTCCCGGATACGACCACACACATGAACACGCACGCGCACACATAAACACACGCACGCGCTCAGACGGCTAGACAGACGTCTGGCTTTTGCTCAATGACGAAGCGGCGACAAAACTTCCATCTCCCCCTTTTCCACCGAGCACACACACCTTTTCCTGCAATATCCAGAGCTCAATGCCCCCTACTTTAAGTTCCTGGTAGTTTAAACACACTTAAGCTCGTGTTTTTACCGTTAGAAACCCAGAGAAAAGGCACAGTTCACCCATTAAAAATGAAGCGAGCCTTAAAAAACGTCCACATAGAAACGCAAACAGACACCAAACGGCTTCACAGGAAGGAAAAACACACTTTATGACAAACTCAGCTTCCGAAGTGGACAAAAAACAGATTTCAAAAAGCATTTAAATGATATAAATGAAGTAAAACAGGTGGTGTGTTCATGTCGGCTCTGTGGAAAAGAGACCAGAGGAAGCTTGCGGTTTCGGTTCAAGTTCAAACCCAAGCTTTATGAATCACAAACCGGTTAAAGGTTAACGTCAACACCACCTATATGATAAAACAGTGACCCTCAAATTACAACAATGTGGCGGATTTCCTCCTTTCTGTACTTGTGAGGAGTTGTTCAATCCTGAGCCCATGTAACGCAAAACTGTCTCCGTCCACTTGTGCATCCAAAACACGGGGTGTCAAGTGAATTAGAAACACATAAAGCAACAAAGTAACCGAGAAAAGGTGAAGTTTACTCACTGATTTCCATGCTCTGGAGGGAGGTGAAGCGCTTGCAGTTACAAGTACAGGAGACATTGGAGGCGGTGGCGTTTAAAACACCCATCAAGTTCAACATTTAAAGCCTCCCAGAAGCAGACATGAGGGCTACGAACTCCAGAGAAAAAGGGCTGGAGAGGAGAAAGCGTTTTTGTAAGGAGAGGAGACCAAAAAAAACACACCAAACTCCCCCCAAAAAAACAGAAAATCCTCCCTTTTTTCTCGTTCCTCTCTCTCTCTCTCTCTCTCTTTCTCTCCACCAGCCTCCTCTCTCCTTCCCCTCCGGTCCGTGCGTCCTCCTCCTGTGTCGGTTCTCTCCTCCTCCTCTCTCCGATTTCTCCTCCTCCTCTTCCTCCGAAATCTATCTATCTATCTATCTATCTATCTATCTATCTATCTATCTATCTATCTATCTATCTATCTATCTATCTATCTGCGTACGGTGCAAGTGTCGCTGCAGCCGTTAAATGTAGTTTAACTAGTTTCAATGTCCGGTTTCCTCCGTTAGAAATCATCCGTCAGATTCAATGGTTCCGTGTTTTCAGCCGAGCAACCGGCGACTAAACAGTCTGGGTCCTCTCTCTCTCTCTCTCTCTCTCTCTCTCTCTCTCTACCCCCCCCCCCCCCCACCCATGTGTGTGTGTGTGTGTGTGTGTGTGTGTGTGTGTGTGTGTGTGTGTGTGTGTGTCTCTCTCTCTCTCTCTCTCTCTCTCTCTCTCTCTCTACCCCCCCACCCGTGTGTGTGTGTGTGTGTGTGTGTGTGTGTCTCTCTCTCTCTCTCTCCCCCCCCACCCCTCTATGTGTGTGTTTGTGTGTGTGTCTCTCTCTCTCTCTCCCCCCCCCTCTGTGGGTGTGTGTGTGTGTCTCTCTCTCTCTCTCTCTCTCTCATTTCCAATTTCCACTTTGCTTTTTTTTGGTTTTTCACAGTCAAGCCAGTTTTTATTATTATTTATTTCTTTATTAATTATTATTATTGTAGTTTTTCTAACACATGAATAAAGAAGAGTCCTAATAGTGGAGACCAGGTTGGTTTGGCACACTTATAATTGATGTTAAAATATTGTAAACAACAGCAAATTAAAGGTTAAAGCCTCAAAACATATTTCTCCTTTACACTCGAAGGACTTTAATGTGGAAAATATTAATTAAATTATACTTTTTTTGCAGAAAAAAACACATCAGACACATTATAGAACATGTCTGGAGGAGGTCTTTAAGGTAATTTGTCATGCAAACATTATAATAAATAATTTAATATCACATTAACTGTAATTTATTTGGGTTTTGGACGAAACAAGACATAAAATACATCACTTTACACTTGTTTACACTGGGATGAGCATTTTTTTCCCACTATTTCCTGACATTTTAAAGAGTAAATGATTAATTGAGAGAATAATAGACTGATTAATTGATTATATAATTAATCATTAGTTGTTGTGATTTTTTATTATTATTATTCATATTTATTTAATTTTTTTTCTGTCTCTTTATATTTACTTTTTTGCCTTTTTGCCTTTTAATTACTTGTTTAATTATTCTGTATTTAAGACTCTGTTTCAGTCCTTGTGATTGTGATTTATATATTTAAAAAATATTATTTATGTATCTGAGAAATACTAATAATAAACATTAGTTGCAGTCCTAATTATGTGTTTTATTTGTACTTTTTGTTGTAGTTTTTAAAACTGCATTGCACATCCATGCTGTTTATATCCCTGCTTTTTTATTATTATTCATATTTATTTAAGTATTTTTCTGTCTCTTTATATGTACTTTTTTGCCTTTTTGCCTTTTATTTACTTTTTAATTATTCTGTATTTAAGAGTCTGTTTCAGTCAGTGTCTTTGTGATTTATTATTATGATTTATATATTTAAAAATATGATTTATACATCGGAGAAATGTGTCTAAAACTGAAAAAATACTAATAATAAACATTAGTTGCAGCCCTAATTATGTGTTTTATTTGTACTTTTTTTATTGTAGTTTTTAATACTGCACTGCACATCCATGCTATTTGCACCCTATATATGTATCCCTGCTTTTTATTATTATTCATATTAATTTAAGTACGTGTTTGCCTTTTATTTATGTTTATTTATTCTGTATTTAAGAGTCTGTTTCAGTCCTTGTGATTCCGATTTATGATTATGATTTATATATTAAAAAATATTATATATATATATATAAAAATGTGTCTAAAACTAACAAAAATACTCATACTAATCATTAGTTGCAGTCCTAATTAAGTGTTTAATTTGTTCTTTTTGTTGTAGTTTTTAATACTGCATTGCACATCCATGCTATTTGCACCCTATATATATCCCAGCTTTTTATTATTATTCATATTTATTTAAATATTGTTCTGTCTCTTTTATAGGTACGTGTTTGCCTTTTATTTATGTTTAATTATTCTGTATTTCAGAGTCTGTTTCAGTCAGTGTCTTTGTGATTTATTATTATGATTTATATATTTTTTAAATATTGTATACATCTGAGAAATGTGTCTAAAAATAAAAATACTACTAATAATCATTAGTTGAAGCCCTTATTATGTGTTTTATTTGTACTTTTTGTTGTAGTTTTTAATACTGCATTGCACATCCATGCTATTTGCACCCTATATATGTATCCCTGCTTTTTATTATTATTCATATTTATTTAAATACTTTTCTGTCTCTTTTATATGTACTTTTTGCCTTTTATTTATGTTTAATTATTCTGTATTTCAGAGTCTGTTTCAGTCCTTGTCTTTGTGTTTTATGATTATAATTTATATATTTTTTAAATATTATATATATATATATGAGAAATGTGTCTAAAACTAATAAAAATACTAATAATCATTAGTTGCAGCCTTAATTATGTGTTTTATTTGTACTTTTTGTTGTAGTTTTTAATACTGCACTGCACATCCATGCTATTTGCACCCTACTTCACTTTCTGACACTGCTTTTCTAGTTTTTCATCTTTTATTTACTTTCAGAAATAAAAGAAAAATCACTTGAATGCTGTTAGGATGTAATGTAACGTGTAAATTAATGCTGGAAAAATATAGTTTTTTCATGTTTTATCATTTCCGTCTGTAAAACAAAAAAAAGTGACTATTTCAAAAGAGTATCATGACTTTCTATAGATACTCATCTCATCTCATCTCATCTTCAGCCTCTTATCCGGGGTCGGGTCGTGGGGGCAGCAGCTTTAGCAGGGGACCCCGAACTTCCCTTTCCCGGGCCACATTAACCAGCTCTAACTGGGGGATCCTGAGGCGTTCCCAGGCCAGTGTGGAGATATAATCTCTCCACCTGGTCCTGGGTCTTCCCCGAGGCCTCCTCCCAGCTGGACGTGCCTGGAACACCTCCCTTGGGAGGCGCCCAGGGTTCATCCTTACCAGATGATCCTGAACCACCTCAACTGGCTCCTGTCAACGTTAAGGAGCAGCGGCTCTACTCCGAGTTCCTCACGGATGCTGAACTTCTCCCCCTCTCTCTAAGGGAGACTCCAGCCCCCCTCCTGAGAAAACACATTTCGGCCGCTTGTACCCGCGACCTCGTTCTTTGGGTCATGACCCAGCTTTCATGACCACAGGTGAGGGTAGGAACCAAGATTGACCGGTAGATCCAGAGCTTTGTCTTCCTCAGCTCTCTTTTCATCACAACGGTGCGGTAGAGCGACTGCAACACCGCCCCCGCTGCTCCGATTCTCCGGCCAAACTCACGCTCCATCGTCCCCTCACTCGTGAACAAGATCCCGAGGTACTTGAACTCCTTCACTTGGGGTCAGGACTCATTCTATAGATACTGTATTAAGAAAAAGACAAAAAAATATATCTATATAAAGATTTCCCGTAGAAAAGCTCCCTCTTGTCACAGAGAAACACAATTGATACAGTTCTCACATTTAACCAACAACATATCGACTTTCTTTCCATCACATCCGTCCCATAATAAGAAGCATGCAACAGCGCTAACATTGCTAATAAGAAATAAAGAAATGAGAAAAAAAGCACTTGTTTATGTGAATGTTTCTGGTTTTAATCTGTGTAAAAATGCGTTTTTATATTGCTTTTTGACAGGATATAGTGCTCACTGACTTTAATCTCTGGCTGTTGTATGTGTCTGTTTGTATTCTTTATGTTTAGTGTTGTAACATTGTTAATTCTGCCCTCAGTGAGACTTTTACCTGGTTAAATAAAGGATATATTCAATTAAATTAAATTTTATTTACAGTGCCAAATCATAACCAAAGTTATCTCAGGACACTTTACAGAGTAGGTAAAGACCACACTCTATGACTTATTTATGATTTACATAGACCCAACAATTCCCCCGTAGAGTACGGTGGCGTTGAAAACCTTCACTATAACAGACAGGAACGTCAGACAGACCCAGCTCTGTGGAGGACGCACATCTGTCTGCACCGGAGAGAGGAAGAGAAGGAGAGAGAGAGAGAGAAAAGACGGACAGATGGACAGAGAGACACAAAGACAGAGACAAAGACAGAGACAGACACACTTCCAGTAACTGTAATAATATCTATAGTAATGTGAATATGACTTATTAATACAGCAGAATAGTAGAAACAAGCACAGCTAAGGTGATAGATTATAACAGCAGCAGGAAGCGTCATGCAGGACCACGGCAGCAGGCAACACCACGATCAGCAGAGACCTGCGAGACGACAAAGCACAAACAACTCCAGGGAAGAAGTTGAATTAGTAACATGCATTGATGAGACATGAATGATACAGACAGAGAGGAGAGAAGCTCAGAGGATCAGGAAAAGTATTATCCCCCAGCAGACTAGGCCTATAGCAGCATCATTAAGCAGAACAAAATCAGCTTAACAATAACAACATAGCTGAGGGCTCGTAAGCCCTAGCTGTAAGATTTATATATACATGTATAAGAGCAGCAAGGAAGAAGAGGGTCAGAGGTCTTGATACTGTAATCTTGTGTTGTACAGTTCAGTGGAACTCAGATGCACACGCTATCAGCTTTTCCTCCGTGTTGACGGGCCACGTCAAGGTCATGGATGAAACATTCCTTGCTGTCTGCTGCGTTTCTATTGGCTTCGTCACAACGAGTGGATGTCAAAGTTCAGCCTAGTTGAAGTTGTTGAACGCAAACATTTCATTTCAGTTCCGATTGCTACAAAAACTCGAGGTTCATCTGCATGGATGACTAATTTGTGTAAACAGATTATTAGTTTGCTTCAAATCCTTAATTTAAACAACACAAGTTTGTTAATTACACTGAAAGTTGAGGAACAGTGAAACTTGCTCACAGTGAAACTTGCTCACAGTGAACATGACGTATAGTTTTGTTTTCGCGTGGTATCGCAGCGCAACTGTGTCGGAGTCAACTGTGTGTGACGGCTGGCCAAACTTCAAAACAGACAGATTTTAAGAAGCGATGAGTTCGCCTTCAGTGGATAAAAAATTCACCAGTGGCGTCACAAAGAAAACCTTTCACTGGCATCTCGAGTCTTCATTCACCCTCATGTTGGTGAAAAGCACAAATAGGGGTGGAATGAACTTCAGCGTGGCTTCAAGTCTTGTGACATAACATGAAAACACAGCATAATATATTGTTACTCAAAATATGTTGCCAAAATATAATCCCGCATTGTGGTTTCAGTTAAACATACTTAATTGACCTGCAGGCAAAAACAGTGTATCCAGATAACCTTTAAATTATTTATCATCCCACAAGTGACTCAAAATATTGGATTTTAGAGGTGTCTGCATGTGTGTGTGTGTGTGTGTGTGTGTGTGTGTGTGTGTGTGTGTGTGTGTGTGTGTGTGTGTGTGTCTGTGTGTGTGTGTGCGTGTGTGTGTGTGTGTGTGTGTGTGTGCAGTGGATCGACAGAGCCAGACAGCATTACGTCACCTCCATGAATGACAGGCCCCAGGGACCAATGAGGCGAGACTATAACAGCATGTCCCATCTGAGCCGACTTTCTAATTAGGTCTGCTTGAGTTTAACGCTGCATATATATATATGTGTGTGTGTGTGTGTGTGTGTGTGTGTGTGTTTGTGTGTGTGTGTGTGTGTGTGTGTGTGTGTACAGACGTATATACTGTATTTTCTTTTTTTAAAGACGATAGCACAAGAAGACGATCCAATCATCAGTAACTGAGAAAAGCTGATTAGAGCAGAAACCTTTGAGATACTGAACAACTTTTCTATTTCTTCTAACTCACTCCACTGAGTTTGAGCTGAAACCTTTGTTGGTAGATGAGTAATAAACGTCCAGGGACGACATTTCCTTTCAAAACTGGGGGAACGCATATTAAACCGGGGGTCTAGTTGTCCTCCTCTGCGCATCAAACACTTAGTTTTCTGCATTCAGGTGGATTTTAATGCACTAAATTATGTTTTTATTCCTCTAAAGGAAAACACAGTTGACAGTTTAAATTAAAAAATATATAATAATGACTCACAGCAACCTATTCTATTATGACTTCATTGTTAAAATCTCCAAATTATTAACTCCAGTTTCTAACGACGGCCCTCTGTTTTGGTTGATAAACTAGAATTTATTCAATTCAATTCAAAAAACAAGTAGAAAAACATAATAAATGCTAAATAATGCTAAAAGTTGCTCTGTGCTCCGACCGGTCGACCACACGAGCAGCGACCCGTAACCGGTATGTTGTATTTCATGAATCGTTGCTTATTGTCCCGCACTTTACTAGAGGCATTGTTGCGTCTATGAGTCACGTTGTAGCAGTTCTTCAATATTCATATTGAGGGGGACGTGTCCACTGTCGCTTCCGCCCCAGGATCTCTAACCACGGCAGTAGAAGTAGTAGTATTTAATTCAGTAATACACAATACAATACATATTTATATATATATATACAATCTAGTATACAACACTGTTTAGACCGTATAAACAAAGTAATTACGTAGAAGCACAATGCATTTCTTATCAATTTAACCTTCATCAAATAAATATAGGAGTACTTTTCTGTCAATTGTGTAAATTAACTTTGTTTGAATTCAAATTGAATCGTACAATAAACGTCTCAGCCTGTGAACACTGTAAACAGAGTGGCAACACAGTTCAGCCAAACTTAAATAAGATGCTAAAGTCAATTAATTTCCATAGGACTGAAGGGTAGCAGTGTAACAAACAGTGTGTGTGGCCTCTGCTGCTCCCTGCTGGACTCTAACAGCACTGAAACAAGTGATAGCAGATCTGTGCAGAGGCTGGACAACACAATGGTTTATGGACTGTATGCAGGGAGTCCACAGTTCAAGAGATTAAAGTTGAACAATTTATTTCAATCTGTATCTGATTTCCTTCAGCTGGCAAGGTGATGGTTAGCAGGAAATGTCCACCATCTTAGTTTAGCGTGTTAGCATGCTAACATTTGCTAATTAGCACAAATTTGAATCCAGTAGATGTTGAGATATTTCGCAGCATAGGTGAAACGTTACAGGACAAGTCATTCATTCATCTTCAACCGCTTGTCCCTGTCGTGGTCGCGGGGGGCTGGAGCCGATCCCAGCTGACATCGGGCGTGAGGCGGGGTCCACCCTGGACAGGACGCCAGTCTATCACAGGACACATAGAGACGAACAGAGACAGACAACCATTCACACCTACGGGTGATTTAGAGTCATCAATGAACCGAACACCTGCACGTCTTTGGACTGTGGGAGGAAACCGGAGAACCCGGAGGAAACCCACGCAGACACGGGGAGAACATGCAAACTCCACACAGAAGGGCCCCAGAAAGACCTGTAACCTTCTTGCTGTGACAGTGCTAACCACCGTGTCGCCTCAGGACAAGTCAGGAGAGTTAAAAAAATAATTAAGGTTTATCCTTTGTGCAATCTGGACACTTAAAAAAATCAACTGTTAAACTCATGGTGGCGAATAATCTGAGCGTTAGTAAGTGTCCACCTCTAGAGAGCATGATCTGTACAAAAGTTAATGGAAATCGATCCAGTAGTTGTTGAGTTATTTCAGTTGAGACCAAAGTGGTGGACCAGCCGACGACGCTGCCACCGCTGAAGATGAATGTGGCTCAAAATGAGGAGGGAGGTTAGACCTTAACAGAACCATTTAAGGTCATTGAAACACATTTACACAGTGGATATGATTGTAAAGGAAGCTTGATGAGACTCATGACCAACTTCCATTGAACCTAAAGTAAATTAGGCACAAAAAACAAAGAATAACAATAATAATCATGCTTTATAATCAAGCTACTTTCAACACATTGTTGTTCTAAAGTCTTGCTAATTTTAAACAGAGACAGGACGTGTTGAGTTTGTATTAACAGCACAATTTAGTAACTTTACCAGTGCAAACAGGAGGCTTCGTATTCAAATATGACCAATTATACTTAATCAAACAGAGCGAATAAGAAATAAATGACTGTTTCTAATCTAAACAAATAACCCACTGTGGTCACGATCTGAGGGAAAACTCAGGTGGCATCTCCGGTGGGGCTGACAGATGATGATGACTGAATGTAACTTAACTTGTGTACTCTGTCCAGCACAATTTTTAAGTCTCATGAAACTCAGATTAGTGCTGATCAAATGACTCGGGGCGACTGTGGCTCAGTAGAAGAGTGGGTCGTCCTCCATTCAAGTGGTTGGCGATTAGATCCCCAGCTCCCCCGGTCCGCATGTCAAAGTGTCCTTGGGAAACTGAACCCCGCATGGTAAATGTGGTGTGACTGGTTAGATTAGATAGTATGTAGATGTCCACTGCCATCAGTGTGGATGTCAGGGTGAATGTGACAAACACTGTGAAAGCACCTTGAGTTGTCAGAAGACGAGAAAGGGGCTTTATAAATACAAGTCCATTTACTCGATATTTTGTTTCTGTATTGACTATTTCTCGCGTAAAATGTTTTCAGAAAAGCATTTTAGTGTACTGTTTAGCTGCTGCCTTTAACTGACAAACCATGAAACCTCCATGTATTATCATGCTTTTCTTGACTCAATTTAATCTTTATGTTACAGTTTGGGAATTTACCTTTGCAAAACAAAAACTCCTTGAACCAGATTACGTATGAGGAGGGGCGAGTAAGACAATTGGTGAGACACAGATGGACTAGAAGTCCCTGGACACCAGACAGGTACAGCGGTTAACCACCTTCATAATGACGTCTCACACCCTTTACATGGTGGATTTCAGCACCTTCCCTCTGGACGGAGGTCCCAAAATGTATGACAAACCAATACAAAAGGAGATTTATCATTCACACAAATATGATGTTACTGCATAGTAGATAATCCCGACCTTGTTCTGAGGCTAGAGCACTTCTGTACCGGTTCTGTGTTGTTTGCATCTTTGTTCTTGTGCTGCAAACTAAATTTACCTTGGTGTACCTGAACCAGTGTCGCTTAGCACTCCATTGTTTCATTGCTCTGATTGCTTGTAGGTTTATCTAATTGTGTCCAATGGCATTTTGGTCCGCGCCCTTAACAACGCCCCTTGCAAAACGAAAGCTAGACTGAAAGGTTCCCGACTAATTATACGCATTTGCAAATTAAATTAAATGTCAAACGAACCGGCTCTTTGTGCTCAACACATAATGTTTGTTCACTGAAAATCTCCTCATACATAATTTTTGAATGCACTGTAGTAAAAGTTAAACAGTGTCTTTGTGATGTCTTGGCACAGGCAGCAGGCTGAGACTGAGAGTCGGACTGGCAGTGAGTCAGTTTACCGTCTAAAGAGGCTGAGTCACCCAAACGGACACCCAGGTGTGGTCATTCTTTTGTCTGCCTCCGTCTCTTTATCTCTCTCTTTATCGCACTCTGTCTTTGAAGACTGAAGTGGGTGAATCATTGGGTTCAGATGGACTCGCTCTCTCTCCCTCTCTCCACTCGTCTGGCTCTCTTTGAGAATGAGTGTACCTATTTATCACTTGTCCTTTTTGTCGTTCAGACTGAAAATGGCCCTGTTTTAGAAAAAGGGTCTGAGCTGTGCTGGGGGAAGGGGGAGCATGTTGTTTCAGGAACTGGTGAGAAGATGAAACACAATCCAGGAACGCCAGTTTGAGTAATAGATCCCAGTTTGAAGGCTTATCAGATGCCAGAGCACTGTACAGCTGTTTATAACTGCATGACATAGGATTTTATAGCACATTTATCACTGTGACAATCATTTTTTCCTCCCATATCCACCCTGATGATTGTGAGATAAGCGAGAAAGTGCACTCCAATATGATTGCAACTGAATAAAAATCAATTCATATACAAATAAATGGTTTTCCACATACATTAAGGAGGAAACATAATTGCTGTTTGGATTGCCAGCACGTCCATTGAAGCTTCTACTATGCTGAAGTGAAACGTTGATGAACACTTCTGATCCATGGAGCGATGAGGAGACTGTAATCACACACATACCTGCGATATTTTTGTCGCATTTTCCACTTTGTTTCAGTTACTTCGAGGTTTGACTGGAGCTCTCTACTTCTTACATTGATCTCTCTACTGGAGAATTAGCATTTTCCACTCGTAATATTCACATGACAGTCTCATCTCATCTCATCTCATCTTCAACCGCTTATCTGGGGTCGGGACGTGGGGGCAGCAGCTTTAGCAGGGGACCCCAAACTTCCCTTTCCCGGGCCACATTAACCAGCTCTAACTGGGGGATCCTGAGGCGTTCCCAGGCCAGTGTGGAGATCTAATCTCTCCACCTGGTCCTGGGTCTTCCCCGGGGCCTCCTCCCAGCTGGACGTGCCTGGAACACCTCCTGGAGGCGCCCAGAGTTCATCCTTACTAGATGATCCTGAACCACCTCAACGCGCCCCTTTTAACGCTAAGGAGCAGCGGCTCTACTCCGAGTTCCTCACGGATGCTGAACTTCTCCCCCTCTCTCTAAGGGAGACTCCAGCCCCCCTCCTGAGAAAACCCATTTCGGCCACTTGTACCCGCGACCTGGTTCTTTGGGTCCTGACCCAGCTTTCATGACCACAGGTGAGGGTAGGAACGAATATTGACCGGTAGATCGAGAGCTTTGCCTTTCGGCTCAGTTCTCTTTTCATCACAACGGTGCGGTAGAGCGACTGCAACACCGCCCCCGCTGCTCCGATTCTCCGGCCAAACTCACGCTCCATCGTCCCCTCACTCATGGACATGATCCTGAGGTACTTGAACTCCTTCACTTGGGGTAAGGACGGGTCACATGACAGTAGCAGATGGAAATACGCATACATATGAAGTGTGTTTTGCTGTTTTTTCCTGAAAAATTGTTTAAAAATGTGGATGGAAACTTTGCTCATGTATCAGTGAACCAGCATGCACAATACCAAGACCCTAAAACAAAAACAGCTAAATGAAATTCACCCGTCATTCATTTTATTATTCACACGTGCCTCTTCTGCTCTCACATGTCAAAATGCACTTTCACTTTCTATGTTGATCAGTGCATTCACACTGAGAAGTAAGGCAAGATGCACAGCGAGTTCCCTGCTGCTGCGCTCATAACATTTAAAAGCTTTGAGTGTTGCACGCTGGACACATGTCATCCTTAGTGGTCACCATGTTGGCTACAGGAGGGGACCACTCACCTGTGAAAATGGCGGCACTGGAAGCATTTATGTTGATCTCCAACTCGCAAAAAACAGAGACACACAAGCAAGAAAAAAGAAAAAACATGTTAATTTTAATAAAATTGAAGTGAGAAAACGAGCCAGCAGATATTTTGTCAGGCAACAAATGGTGGCGTTGATGGTTTATGAGATTCTGGGCCCCCGGGCACAGATATGTAAGAGGGCCCCCACCCTGTCTACATAGTCATTTGACATATTTTTAAATCATTTCAGTCTCTTTATGGTCATTTTACATCTTTATGTAGTTGTTTTGCATCTATTTTTTAGCCATTTTAGGTTTTCTTTGAAGTCACTTTGGTTGTTTTGCACCTCCTTGGGACATTTTTGTTGTTTTTTTGCATGTCTATGATTATTTTGCATCTCCTTCAAGTCGGTTTGAATGTATTTTTGGTCATTTTACTGTATGTTTTCTCTTTCTTTGTAGTTTGTTTTTGACCATTTAGCTCTCGTTTTGATTGCTTTGTTTTTTTCAGCAGCATTTTGTGAGTCAAGTCCCCCGGGAGCCTTCCCTGATACGTTGCAGTAACAATCACCATTCAAAAGAAGAAGAAGCCACATGCCCTCCTCTTTTCTGGTAAGTGCATAATGGCTGTGTGTGATCTGAGTCTCACCCTGTCGAAATTCACACATTTTCCACATAAAGCACAAAGCGTCCACATGTTAATGTACAAACTGAAGTATCCAACATGAGACACAACTTTGGACTTTATTGTGTTGTCTTTTAAGGTTATGTGAGGTGATGTCTTCTGTAGGAGCTGTCTTTTGTTCAAAGCAACACAACATTTCTTCCTCTATAACCTCCATTTCTTTCAGTCTCTAATTCTTTGTTGGCATGCATACGTGCACCTTTATCTTCCTCCTCCTCCGTGAATGTTTTTGCAGACTGAGTCAAAATGGCTTCATTCTGTGCTTGTTGATTTACTGTCTCTCTCTCTCTCTCTCTTCTTCTGCGTATCTTGCTTTTTCACTGGTCCTCCTTCACTTTTTCCTTTTAAATCCCTTACTTTCCGTACCCTCATCCAAATCCCTCACGCTGTAATTTTCTCTCCACTCGTCCTCCTGCTTCTCTCCTTCTTTTTCAATTCAATTCAATTCGGCATGCATTATTAGTGAGCCAGACGATCGCAGAATTACCAAAACAAATCTACTTTTTTTTCTAACACTCTCTCTCTCTCTGTCTGTCTCTTGGCCCAGGTGTGCGGTAGTCTGTGTCTAATGCCTGAATTCGGGGTAATAGCCGTCAGAGTCTTGTGTGGTGGCCAATCCTGTTGCAGGTGGGATTAAGCAGGGATTAAGAAGGTTTCTCCGTGAAAGCAGTCAGACAGACTAGCACTAATCTGACTTTAGCCCTGTACCAGAAAACAGCAGGCTTGAGCAATCCCCTCTTCCATGACTGCATTTTGTGTACCATTGTGTATGTGTGTTTGTGTGTATTCTCATGCTTCTACCTTCATGGGAACCAATATGTCCTTTGAAGTACAGAACAGTGAGGGTAGAACAATTAATATCACAAAAAACAGGAACATGAGACTTTATCAGCAGCACTCTCTCTCACATAATAGCTTCTACAAACACGTCAGTTTTTAAAACCAAAGAAGACCATTTGTGACTTAGTTGCTGTGATTCATTAAAAGGGTTTCATCATCTCATCTCATCTCATCTCATCTCATCTCATCTCATCTCATCTCATCTTCAGCCTCTTATCCGGGGCCACATTAACCAGCTCTAACTGGGGGATCCTGAGGCGTTCCCAGGCCAGTGTAGAGATATAATCTCTCCACCTGGTCCTGGGTCTTCCCCGAGGCCTCCTCCCAGCTGGACGTGCCTGGAACACCTCCCTAGGGAGGCGCCCAGGGTTCATCCTTACCAGATGATCCTGAACCACCTCAACTGGCTCCTTTCAACGCTAAGGAGCAGCGGCTCTACTCCGAGTTCCTCACGGATGCTGAACTTCTCCCCCTCTCTCTAAGGGAGACTCCAGCCCCCCTCCTGAGAAAACCCATTTCGGCCGCTTGTACCTGTGACCTCGTTCTTTGGGTCATGACCCAGCTTTCATGACCACAGGTGAGGGTAGGAACGAAGATTGACCGGTAGATCCAGAGCTTTGCCTTCCTCAGCTCACTTTTCGTCACAACGGTGCGGTAGAGCGACTGCAACACCGCCCCCGCTGCTCCGATTCTCCGGCCAAACTCACGCTCCATCGTCCCCTCACTCGTGAACATGATCCCGAGGTACTTGAACTCCTTCACCTGGGGTTAGGACTCATTCCCTACCTGGAAAGGGTTTCATCTCTGTTAAAGATCATTTCATTTACTGCTTCCAGACTTGTTTGGTTGCAAAACATTCATTAAAGCTCTACTTTAACTCTAAAGTGACACAAAAGTGGCAGCCTGCTGCACTTGAGATGATGTTAGACAATAAGAAACTGTCCACTGGAAAAAGAACAGCACTGGTTGTACAAATGCTGACTATGTTTATGTCTCTGTGACTCTTATGTCCTTTTGTTGCTGTGCTAATAATGAACACATAACGGAAGTGACGTAAAACCTCAGGAAGTCTGGTGGATAGTTGGGCGTACAAAGTCTTCAGCACTTTGACACAGGGGACGATGGTGCGTATTCTGTCATCTTTTAACCATATCTACAATCTGTCCCTATAACCTAAACTACAGTAGTAGTTTTTGTGCATAAACGTAACGAAACAATTCTGTTTTTTTAACCACTGAAGTGACAGAGCAGAAAACAGCCATATGACTCGTTTTTGTCACTCACTGACAAATGAAGTCATCCTGCCGACAGAAGCGTCAGATCAGAAAACGCCTGACAAACAGTCTATTGTTTTGTCTGGGGGACTTGTCACACCATGTCTACACAAGAGTTGCATCAGATGCATTTTTCAGTCGTACGCTTCTATTTTAATGAGTTCAGCTGTCTAAACAGGCTTCATAGTGACTCAAGTTTTACTCATGAACCTGAGTAATCTCTATAAACAGATTCTGCAGAATCTGTGGCAACGGGGCAAGATGTTTTGGTATCACCGATCACATTTGAGCAGCCTTTGGTAAATGGACTTACTTATATAGTCCATTTACCAATGTGGTATACTAAGTATAGTAGTTCTGACCGCTCAAGGCTCTTTCCACACTACTTTTCACCCATTCACAAAGACATTCATCTAACCTAATATAATCATTCAAACCACATTCACACATCTGTGCACATGAGATGGAGGAATTTGCGGTCTTGCAAATGGTCTTCACAGTGTTTGTCACATTCACCCATTCACACAAACATTCACACTGATGGCAGTGGACATCTACAGACCATCTAATCTGACCATTCACACCACATTCACACACCCATGCGCAGCACGGGGAGCAATCCGGGGTTCAGCGTCTTGCCCAAGGACACTTCGACATGTGGACTGGGGGATGCGGGGATTGATCCGCCGATCTCTCAAATGGAGGACGACCCACTCTGTCACTGACCCACAGTCGCCCTCGATACTTTGGACACCTTGACACACAGACCAGATGGAACCACCGATCTTTTGAATGAGGAACGACCCGCTCTACCTCTGAGCCACAGCAGTCCAGCTTTGGTTGCCTGCAGGTAAAACACATTGGCTGAAATACTATCCCCCTCGGTTATATGCTTTTTTTTGTTATTTTTTAATCTGCATTCATACGATATCCTTTTATAAAACCGTTGTCTCTCAACTCCAGCTCCGTTCTTGCGTCTCAAGTTGCTAATCATACTTTAAACGACATCTGCTGGCTACATCAGGACAATGGAAAGCTTCGCCCCCAGAGGCTAAATCGTCATTAGACTGATAGCTGATGGGTTCTGAGATTGCGTAACCGATTGACCCGAAGCCTCTTTTTTTAACTTAATTTATATTTTGTTGTGTTTTCACTCACAATGTGATTGTGTATTGGAGTCAGAATGTGGGTAAGATACTGATGGAGGACTGATACTGCTGGGCTGCTAACAAGCATGTGCACCAAAGATATTTCAGACTGGTCTTTAGTGTAGGACGTTAGCCTCATTTCCTCAGGCTAACTGTGCGAGAGCAGTGGTATTCAGGTGAACTCTATCTAAAGTCCAACTAGCTGTTAGAGCTAAGCCAAAGTCCAAGTCTGTCCTGTTCCTATGGTTGCAGGTTCACATACTTTACTCAACTATAACTGACCACACGACCAAATGTTAGACAGACTTTATGACTATTTTCATCATGTTGAGAATTTTAAATGGCAGTCAATCACACATGTAGTTCAGTAGTAGGTGATACCATGGCTCTTGTAGCCGTAGTTTTGAATGATTTCATGAACTTTCTTGTGCAAATTAAGCTGCATCTGTAGACCTTCAATGCTAGAATGTTTTCTTGCATGTAACTCAATGCACGAGTTGACATTGTGAATCAATACACAACTTTAATGTGTCACGCCGTGGTGAGGTTTGTCCTGTCTTTGGGTTTTTTGTCTTGTGAATTTCCTGTTTTATTTTGAAAGAAGAAGAAGAATTCCTTTATTAGTCCCACGAATGGGGAAATTCAATTTTCACTCTATTATTTTTTAATGTTACACACACAGGCCTGAAATACACACACATGTACAGACAGGACCTGTATACATGCAACCAATGGAGAGATGTTAGAGCGAGGGGGCTGCCAGTTACAGGCGCCCCGAGCAGTTGGGGGTTCGGTGCCTTGCTCAACAGCACCTCTGCAGTGCCCAGGAGATGAACTGGCACCTCTCCAGCCACCAGTCCACACTCCATTCATGGTCCACACAGGGACTCAAATCAGCAACCCTCCGGTTCCCAGCCAAGTCACCTATGGACTGAGCTACCTCTCCTCTCGTTCCAGGTCACTTGCTCTTCCTCTTGTGTCACCGGTCTGACGTCATTCCCTGATCCCCAATTGTTTCCACCTGTGGTCCCTTCCCTCATGTGTATAAAGTCAGCGTCTTCCCCCTTTTGTTCCGTGCCAGATTATTTCGTACCTTGTGTCGAATGTATCCAGCCTTTTTTCCCACAGTCTTGTTCATGCTTTTGAGTCCTTTGTTTCCACGTTCAGGTGTTTGTATTCCTTGTTTTGGTCCAAGTAAGTTTTCCCTTTTTGAATTCTCTTGTGACTTTGTTTTTTCCTCCTTGTTGGAGCGTCTTTATTTAATTGATTATTTTGTTCACTTTGTATTTGTTTATTCCTCCTGTGCGGAGCGTTTTTATTTGGTACTTTGGCTTTTTACTGACGCTTTTGGTTTTGTCCCTCCTGTGCGGAGTGATTTTTTGCGGAGTTTGTGGCCTTTTTTGCTCTGTGCCACGTTCAAGTCGTCAAGTTAATAAATTCAGTGTTGATCCGCAAACCTCCGCATCTGAGTCCTCTTTCCTGCCTGGGTCTGACATAATGTCGAAAGGACAACTTTGACCAATCCATTTGTTTTCATTGGCTCTCTTAAATGACGTAGACTTAAGTGATGGTTGGATCTTCTTGAAAAACACGAGGTAAATAAATTTCAACCGGATTTGCAAACTGTAAATATTCTGTATTCTTCACTTGTAGTAAAAAGTGACAGAAGAGTGTCGTTCTGGTGTGCTCTAGCAGCACTTTACCTGTGAATACAACCCAAACGATGCATCACTTCCTGTCTGGCACTATGATTCTTGTAGGGTCTAAAATTACCATGGACATGAACGCGGGAGGACTTACTGGATGTAGAAATTTCACGTTCCCGAGTCCATGCCTGAGCGTGAAGCACAAACAACACAAAAAACAATAGAAAAAACATCAGACACAATGCACAAAAAGTTTGAGCAGAAGAGTTGTGTTGCCGTTGGAGCCTTGCACTGGGCTCTACGGAGACGGGACCTAAGCTGCTGGAGTTCACTATGGCTCTTTTTAGCCGTGCACCCTCCTTCTCCTGCCCATAAGTCGATTTAGGATCGGTCTAAAAATATGCCCACACACATATTTTTAGTAGAGGGTCTGAAGATAAGTATGAGCCTTTTGATTGGGAGTATGCCCATCCAGTCTACATGTGATTTGTGGATCTGAAGAAGGCATATGACCGGGTCCCTCGGGAGATACTGTTGGAGGTGCTGGGGGAGTATGGGGTGAGGGTGTCACTTCTGTGGGCCATCAAATCTCTGTACACCCAAAGCGAGAGCTGTGTCTGGATCCTCGGCAGTAAGTCTGATTTGTTCTCCGCACTGGCCTGGGAACGCCTCAGGATCCCCCAGTTAGAGCTGGTTAATGTGGCCCGGGAAAGGGAAGTTTGGGGTCCCCTGCTAAAGCTGCTGCCCCCGCGACCCGACCCCGGATAAGAGGCTGAAGATGAGATGAGATGAGATTGATTGGTGTCCAAAAAAATTTGCGGAGGTGATCTCCTCTTCCCCGCATGAATGGGAGTGAATGGGCGAATGTGCTTCCGGGCACAGAACCGCCAGACACACAGGCAAGTGCTGCAGAACCGCGCTTTGGCGCTAAACCCATGGTGGCATACGATGAGAGCGCCCGTCCTGAGGACCTGAAAATTATGCTAAAATGGTTTGTTACATCCTGTATGACAGCACAGCGAACTGATGAAACTAAATACCTTATCATTAAACATTTATCCCATTTACTAAATATTACAAAGACACTATTACAATTTAGTGTAATTTTCCAATTTTCTCTTGGACTCCTCGGTCTTACTCAGCCCAGACAAAAATACTTTACATGCTTACCCCGACATGAGACATCAGCAGCAGATAAGCACCGAAACATCCATCGGTTCTGTCCTCAGACCTCGCCGACCTTTGAAATGGCTGTTTATTCATTAGGCTTAGTAATGTCAGTAAGCAGTCAGGCAAGCAAACAGGTTTTAAACAAACACACAGAATACAAAGGCGAAAGATAACAAGATGTCTGTTTTATGCATCATCCCTGGTTCACCTTTGACCCACTGTACCTACCGTACTACTGCACACTCAATTCTCCTGTGCAAAGGTTTTGATATTTTGGGTTTGCTTCAGTTTGATCTGGCTGCACTAAACTAGCTCCAAACTAGCTTGATCATCTAATTACTTGTATTTCTTGCCTCGTCAGACTTCGTTATAACGAGTCAAATTATATTATAAACACTAGAGACGATGGAAAAAAAGCTTAAAAAAAATAAGAGCTTTTAGACAAAATACTCTGCTAAAAAAATGACATTTGACAAAAATCTGTGCTTCAGGATATTATGACATCACAGGTTTACCCCTGAATGCACACACACACACACACACACACACACACACAGACGCACACAGACACACACACACTCACACTGTCACCCTCTCCTCTCACTGCAGCAGCTGTGTGAGGTAATGTCTGTCTCTGTGTCTGTGCAACACCCTGCAAGAATAACAAATCCACCTCTCTCTCTCATCCTCTTTCTATCTCATTATCTCACCCTCGGTCTGTCTTTCTGTCTGCCCCCCACCTTTACCTCCCTCCTCTCTCTATTTCCTCCGTCTACACTCGTCTTTCCCTCGCCCCCCCCCTTAACCCCCCTGCTTCTGTTTGAGGCTAGACGCAGTAGACTATTACAAATGTCCTCTGTCGAGAACAGATTGTGTTGTAAACAAAGAGGGGGTGTGGGGGAACAGACCTGAGGTAAGGGGGCAAGAGAGGAATCATTGGAGAGAAGAAAAAAATCAAAGTTACCATTTTCATATTTTCATGTTTAACCTGAATGCTGAGATTTACATTGACACTGCCTTTATCTGAAGCCTCGAACACGCTTCATACGGCTGCTTCCTTCGACGTCAAGTCTGAGACGAGTGTAAGCACAAGCAATTTCAAGATCAACAAAGTCCAAATGGGGGTCAAGTCAGAGTCAGGGTCGACTTCAAATAGGCTCAAGGCAGGGACTCGGTCACTGTCACAATATCTGTAAATACATCTTGTGTACTACTACTACTACTACTAATAGTAACAATAATCATAATAATAATTGCTTGTTTGTCCATTTATAAAGATATTTCTATCACTGAGTGTGTCTCCACTTCCTTCCATATTTTCCATCAGTGCTCTGCGTTGTTTACTGTGTCACTCTTGTTTAGTTTGAGCACCGCAGCACCAGTGTTGTCTGGGCGCCAGGCTCTGTGTTTTTGATGCGTTCTGTGCATTTGTCCCGCCGGATCAGCAGCCTCTCTGTGTTCTGACACCTCCTGATTTACAAATTAGGCACTGCTTGAGAACAAGATGTTAGCAGCAGCAGCAGCAGCAGCGGCACTGACAGTGAAGTTAACGGCTTCATGTACATAGATGTGAGAACGACTGAACAGTTAATGCCAACAACGATGAGATAACTTACTATCTACAGTATGTCTTTCATTAAAATGTGATATAATACTGTTCATATGATGGATGAGTGCGTGTGTGTGTGTGTGTGTGGGGGGGCATTTTGTGGTTGAATTTACCTTTGACAGTAGAGGAAGAAAAGTATGTGCAGAGAGAGCATGCGACAAATTAAAAGGATGAAAAGAGGTAGCTGAGCTGCACCCACGCACACACACTCACACTCACACTCAGACACACACACACACATACACACACACACACACACACACACACACACACACACACACACACACACACACAAATACATGCTCGTGCTTACACTAAAACACACACATTATGTATGCTTTGATTCAATCCAGAAAATTAAAAACAGCAGGCAAGCTGGTAAAATACACACTTGCATTTACACACTTGCATTTACACACACACACACACACACACACACACACACACACACACACACACACACACACACACACACACACACACACACACACACAGACACACACAAACATAAACACATCTTTTTGAGAGAAATATTACACACGTATTCAGCACATACACACAGAGTCTGGCAGGTTATTTTTACTTTGGTGCTGGACTCATTTCGGCTTGCAAGTGTGTGTGTGTGTGTGTGTGTGTGTGTGTGTGTGTGTGTGTGTGTGTGTGTTGGAGAGTATATAATGGATTAAATGATGTCATTGTATGATCAGACTAATCAGATTACAGTGTAACAGGTTTGATGCCTCTCAGTTTCCTGTCTGTCTGTCGAGCGTGCAGACAGACACACCTTCTGGACCCTCTTATAAGAGACTGTCTCCGTCTCAATGTCTCACAGCTCATTTATAATCAACACAATTTTGTGGCATAAATAGTCCTATTTGCTAAGATATGATACAAGTTTTGGTGGATAACTTTTTCATGAGATATCATACGAACCCTGTATTGGTTGATCCACAGTATGATGTGTTTAAAGGCCTCACAGACAGTTGGCCGTTCGAGGAACTGCAGGTTTTTGCATTTCAGCTTCATCGACAGAGTGAGGGCGCACTCACACTGTCCTTTTGGCCGGGGCCAAAACCGGTTTTTCAGCTAAAGCCTAGTACCTTTAAGCCATGTGAGCGCACCCGCTCCGCGCATAACTGCGGCCAGCGGGCCGTCCACGGCACGAGCGTGCCCACGTGTGCGAGCATGAGCACGAGCCCTACGGCAGTAGTGTTATGTCCGCCTGTTCGGACATGTAAATAGAAGGACAGACCATGCGCGGACATTTAACAACAACAACAATGGCGGTGAAAGGTTCACGTTGGTGTGATGCGGAGGTGGAGTGTTTACTGCAGATTTGGTCGATGAAAATATTCAAAAAAAGTCGACAAGACGAACAAAAACTCTGAGGTCTGTGGAAAGATTTGTAAACAAAGCCACACACACGCGATCAATGCGTGTGACGTGTTACGGCGTGATGGCGTATGGACAGCAAGAAAAATGGGCCGGCCCTGGCAGTGTGAGTACAAACGGGGCTGGGGCGTGGGGGGGAGAGGGAGGGGGGACAAGTACCCTAAAGTCCGGGTCTCGGTCCGGAAGGACAGTGTGAGTGCGCCCTGAATCTCATTGAAATGAATGAGGAGGGCTGTTATTTTTCACACATTGTTGAAGTTGAGAACAAAATGAATGACAGCCTGTCTCTGTTTGTCTTTGTTTTGGCTGACATTGACTTTCTGATTAAATGAGCGCCTATCTCGTCGCCTTCCTGCCCGTCTCATTGAATGTCACAATGTTCGCTTGTCCCTCAAAAAAAAAATGACCGGCTGCCTGTCTGTCTCTCTATAAGTGATCGACAGAGACCCTGTGTCTTACACATCAGACTTTTATGTGTCTTACCGTCTAACTTTTGTGCTTACTCACTGTCTCTCCGGTCGTCTGTCTGTCTTTGTCGTCTGCTCATCTTTCAAAATAAAGGTCTTATCTCTTGAGCTGTCTTACTCAACGCCTCTTTTTGTCCTGGTTTCAAGTATGAAAACAGACAAGATCAGAATACAGACACACACACACACACACACACACACACACACACACACACACACACACAGGTTTCTTTAGAGTTTTGTTTTAGCATATATATTTTATATATTCAGTATAATCAGTCAAAAATAGCAAAGAAAAAAAGTTGCAGTTTAAAGGCTGAAACTGCAGCACAGGATAAGCCTATTACCACGTGTGTGTGTGTGTGTGTGTGTGTGTGTGTGTACTCATTGATTACTCATCACCAAGCTAAGACACACACACACACACACACACACACACGCACAGTAAGTAAAGCCTGTGTGACTGATAGGGTTTTCTAACACAGCAGATCAGACTGCGTCTCTGTTCTGGCTCAGTGGTGTCTACTGCGTGTGTGTGTGTGTGTGTGTGTGTGTGTGTGTGTGTGTGTGTGTGTGTGAGAGTGTGTGTGTGTGTGTGTGAGAGAGAGAGAGAGAGAGAGAGAGAGAGAGAGAGAGAGAGAGTGTGTGTGTGTGTGTGTGTGAGAGTCTGTGTGTGTGTGTGTGTGTGAGAGAGAGAGAGAGAGAGAGAGAGAGTGTGTGTGTGTGTGTGTGTGCGTGTGTGTGTGTGTGTGCGTCATGCTCATTCATTTGTTTCATTTTCTTTTTCCTGTTTCATTTTTCCTTTCCTTTCATTCTATTTCCTCCCCTCCCTCTTCCTCTCCACCGTCTGTTTTGTTTATTCTCTCCATTTTTTCCACATTTCTTCTCCTTCTCGTTGGTTCTTTTATTAAGGGGGACCCTTCTTCTCTTCTCTTCTCCTTTAATTTCTTTCGCCCTTCATCTCAAATTTTGCTTATTGCTTTTCTTCCTATCTGCCTTTTCTTCCTCTCTTACACCCCCCCTCCCTCTCTCTCTCTCTCTCTCTCTCTTTGTCTGACACTCCACCTCTCATAACTTCACATTACACCCTCCTCCCTCTCTCTCTCGCTTTTTTCATCCTCCATCTATCCCCCGCCCTCCCTCTCCCTTATTATTCGGTATAATCGGTTGTCTAGACAGAAACTCCCCACACAGATCACACCTGAGAGAGAGAGAGAGAGAGAGAGATGGAGGGAGCAGAGAAAAAAGAGACAAAGAAGGGAATGAGATGGAAGAGAAAGAGAAAAGAGGTGATAAAATTATTTGCCTCCAAGTGTTTGAGAGGAAAAGCTGTCTGAGGCGTAAATCACACAGACTGAAGGAGAGAAAGAAAGAGGGGATGTAGAAAGGAGGAATAAGAAAGACTGCGCACACACACACACACACACACACACACACACACACACACACACGGGCTCTTAGAGAAACTGCAGCATGACAATATGAAATACACTCATTAGTTTTGTTAACTGCAGTCTAGACTGGGTGACATTAGTGTGTGTGTGTGTGTGTGTGTGTGTGTGTGTGTGTGTGTGTGTGTGTGTGTGTGTGTGTGTGTGTGTGTTGGTACCTCTGTCTTTGTGAGGACCTCTGTTCTTTAGTGAGGACTTTTTTGGAAAGTCTGGATATTTAAACCACATTTGCAGCTGAGATTAATCTAACGTGATCTGCCAAGTCGATTATTTACATAGATCCAAATCACAACAGTAGGTAACTCATGATACTGTTCAAGTATAGCAGGTCTAGACCATGCTGTCAACTCGTTCTCATCCCACCTCATCACACACTGCTGTTCTGTCAGGACCCTTTGGCATCACTTGTCAATGCCCCGATAGCCCGTGTGAAACGCCAACTCCGCTACAGTCGCTATTTCAAACACGAGGAACAAGTTGTTAATGTAACAAGACCACTTGGTTGGGGTTAGGAAAATATTGTGGGTGGGGTTAAAATAAATGTGTTTGTAACATAACTACAGTGACGCACGGGACATGAAGGGGACATGATCCGTGGTCTCCTGGGTGAAAGTTTGTTTGACTCATCTACCACCCTGACCCTCCTCCGTAAGCGGAGTTTGGCGCTTGGTCTGAGTGTCTAATATCACCACAGATGGGTTTACAGTTGAAAGCCCAGTGTGTCGGAGCCAAATGCAGAGGGCCGTGACAAAACGGTGGTATTTGAAGCCCTGGCATGAGAGCGGTCTGATATTCTTTACAGATATCCAACATTTTGCCGTGAGCAAACTGGGGCATGGAACGATCATCTGGATGAATAAAATTGCATCACACTGGCCCACTGAGGGCCTCTGCTGACTTTTGGTCTTTCAGAGGCTGTTGCAGGCTCAGTTTTAGAGAAAGAGTGAATATAGTGGTATCACACAACTCGAAGATCTCAGAAACCAGTTGGTACCTATCATCACATGCTAGCTTGTTGGGAAAGGAGCTAAATAACAGTTACGAGCTGGCATGTCCATTTTCAAAAGGGTCCCTTGACCTCTGACCTCAAGATATCTGAATGAAAATTGGTTCTATGAATACTTACAAGTCTCCTCTGTACAGGCATGTCCACTTTATGATAATACGGACAGTTTAGGGCCTACATTCTACAATGTAATATTTGCACATTTCTGCATCCTGGGGTCCCTAAACAGTCTTGTTATCACATACATTGGGTATGTATGGAAAGCTGAGACTCTCTTGAATCCAATGAGCCCAACTCCCAAGTGTTATTTGGAAGACAGACACTGTCCCCATATTTAAGAGTAAACTTAAAACTTTCCTCTTTGATAAAGCTTACAGCTCGGGCTTACGAGCCCTTAGCAATGTTGTTATTGTTAAGCTGATTTTGTTCTGCTTAATGATGCTGCTATAGGCCTAGTCTGCAGGGGGATAATACTTTTCCTGATACTCTGAGCTTCTCTCCTCTCTGTCTGTATCATTCATGTCTCATCACTGCATGTTACTCATTCAGCTTCTTCCCCGGAGTTGTTTGTGCTTTGTCGTCTCGCAGGTCTCTGCTGATCGTGGTGGTGCCTGCTGCCGTGGTCCTGCATGACGCTTCCTGCTGCTGTTATAATCTATCACCTTAGCTGTGCTTGTTTCTACTGTTCTGCTGTATTAATAAGTCATATTCACATTACTATAGATATTATTATAGTTACTGGAAGTGTGTCTGTCTCTGTCTTTGTGTCCGTCTTTTCTCTCTCTCTCTCTCCTTCTCTTCCTCTCTCCGGTGCAGACAGATGTGCGTCCTCCACAGAGCTGGGTCTGTCTGACGTTCCTGTCTGTTATAGTGAAGGTTTTCAACACCACCGTACTCTACGGGGGAATTGTTGGGTCTATGTAAATCATAAATAAGTCATAGAGTGTGGTCTTTACCTGCTCTGTAAAGTGTCCTGAGATAACTGTTGCTATGATTCGACACTGTAAATGAAATTGAATTGAATGAATTGAGTTAAATATCAAGCTTCTTAGCTTAGCATAACAACTGGAAACAAAGGGAAACTAGCCTGGCTCTGTCTGAAAGTAACAAAACCCACCAGACAGCACCTCTAAAGCTGACTAATTAATATGTTTTATAGACTTAGACTTAGATTTCTCTTTATTGATCCTTTGGGATGAACTCTGCAAGGAAACTGAGTTTCCTGCAGCTTAAAAAACACAAGGGAGGTATAAAATAAAAGTTGATTAGAAAGGATTTTGGCGCCCTCTAGTGTATGAATGATACACTGAACTGACCGCATGTGCTCCGGGCATCAGGTGTCGTATTGACAGGCTTCAAACTCTTCTGAGGGAGGAGGTTTGGTGGTTGTTGCGTCAAACCCACACCGGACTTTCACCAAGGAGACCAGAGTTTTTTATTCCTTCCCATGTGAGACACGTACTAAACCTAACCGTGTAGTTTTGATACCTAAACCTTAAGTAACGTGAAATCCCAACGTTAACCACATGTTTGAAACTGCTACCTTGGAGCGGCAAAGGGTGCTGGTATGTGACAAACGGGTAACAGCGGTTCAGAAACGCTGAGATTCAACGTATCTGTGGTTTGTGTTCTGTGTCCGGGTTCATGAGGTTTAGTTTTGTTGTCTAATAACACGTCACTCACTGTTACTAGAAAGTACAGCAGCAAAATGTCAGACAGGAAATGTGATTGAGGAGCATGAAAAAGAAAAGCACAACAACACATAGAACAGCAGATCTACTAAATTCATGAATTGACAGGATTTTTCAAGGTTGCGGACTCTTCTTCTGTTCGGGGGGGCGTGATTGATAATGTGGGGGGCTCAAACAAACCTAGGGGCCCCTGACCACATTAATCCAACCCCTGAACGTAACCCATAGAAATAGAGTGGTGAAAAATACAGTTATCATTTGTTGGCTTTTAAGTTGGCTTTTGTGTGAACCACCAGCCTGGTCTCACCAAAAGGCGTGTGAATGACACGCTATTTCTCTTAAGCCATCTCGCGTATAATTACAACGCATGTCATGATTTTTGCGTGTCATTTCACGCCATGTAGTCTCAATTGACTTGCATTGTGCAGAGATGGCGTTGTCATTTGACGCACAAATGTCATTGAGGGAAAACCCACGTGTTCGTATTTCTCCGCAAGGTGGCGGAGAAATACGAAGTGGTGGAGCTTTCTGTCAGAGGGTTGTTTTTAAATCAATATTTCATGTGAAGGATGGCTGAAATAACGGCCGTGAAATGCCCTAACCCTAACCCCTAACCCTAACCCTAACCCTAACCCTAACCCTAACCCTTACCCTAACCCTAACCCCTAACTCTAACCCCTAACCCTGGGGAACTACGGGCGTTAAATGACACGCGAAAAGCTTAATATGCGTAGACATGAACGTGAAAAGTCATGCAAGTCATGAAAAGTGGCGTGCTATTCATACGCCCTCCCATGAGACCACGTAGGAACCACAGCTCTTAAGTTTGCATCTTGCCGTAACCTTGTATGAAACATTAGTTGTAACCCTCTGTACCACTGTAACAGTTACTCAGATGAAACAATCTGAGAGGTTTAAAGGAGCAAATCTCACTCAACTTCTCACAAATTGTAGACAAATCCAACCTCTGATGGTGAGTCACCAGCCAAATATGATGGGAACCACTGATATAATGGTAACGTAGCTCTTCTTATTTACTGTTTATATAAATGTGATATTATGTCACATCACTGCAGTCTGAAATAATACAAGTTTGACCCAGTTTGAACCAGGCTGCTGGTTCCTGTTACAAATTAATACAAATGTAAAGGGAAAGTTCAACACACTTGATGACAATGAGAACGGCCATTTGCCTGCATCTCTGGAAGTGTGTCTGTCTCTCTGTCTTTATGTCCATCTGTCTGTCTTTTCTCTCTCTCTCTCTCTCCTTCTCTTCCTCTCTCCGGTGCAGACAGATGTGCGTCCTCCACAGAGCTGGGTCTGTCTGACGTTCCTGTCTGTTATAGTGAAGGTTTTCAACGCCACCGTACTCTACGGGGGAATTGTTGGGTCTGTGTAAATCATAAATAAGTCATAGAGTGTGGTCTTTACCTACTCTGTAAAGTGTCCTGAGATAACTTTTGTTATGATTTGGCACTATAAATAAAATTTAATTGAATTAATTGAGTTAAATTTGAAGCTTCTTAGCTTAGCATAACAACTGGAAACAAAGGGAAACTAGCCTGGCTCTGTCTGAAAGTAACAAAACCCACCAGACAGCACCTCTAAAGCTGACTAATTAATATGTTTTATAGACTTAGACTTAGATTTCTCTTTATTGATCCTTTGGGATGAACTCTGCAAGGAAATTGAGTTTCCAGCAGCTTAAAAAACACAAGGGAGGTATAAAAATAGTTGATTAGAACGGTTTCTGGCGCCCTCTAGTGTATGAATGATACACTGAACTGACCGCAGGTGCTCCGGGCATCAGGTGTCGTATTGACAGGCCTCAAACTCTTCTGAGGGAGGAGGTTTGGTGGATGGTTGCGTCAAATCCACACCGGACTTTCACCAAGGAAACCAGAGTTTTTATAAAGTGTGTATATTGTAAATATTGTGTAGAACAGTTCATTATCAATAGTTATTTTACCAAACTTATACGATGCCTGTGTGTAAAGACCTGCCCTGTCTTGTCCTTTTTATCCAAATAAGCAGGTAAATAGCTCTTCATCTTTCATATTAAGTGTAAAAATATATATTTAAAAACATATTTGCTTGTAAAATATATTGTGTACATTGTCTATAGTTACAAATCATCCAAATGCCGTCAGTATAGAGCTGTTTAACCTGTGTTATCCAAACCTAAGCTGGATGTTGGTGGGTTAGAGGTCACGTATTCTCCAGGCCAGGTGCAGACTAACTCCTAGAAAATGTATGGAAAGGTCCTCAAAGCAATTTCAGTCAAAAGCAACTGGACTGGTTGTTTGTCTAGGAAGACGTTTCACCTCTCATCCAAGAGGCTTCATCAGTTCATGTAATGAATAAATACAGTTTAGAATAACAATAAACTCTTATAACTCTAAATAAATACAGAAAGTATTAAAAAAATATATAAACAGCAAACAATAAACTCTTAGTCAAATCCAGTATATATGATCAAATGTATTTAATCACAAAAATGTGTTTTTAGAGGTACAGGTAGATGGATTTTTTAACACTTTGGAAAGAGGTAGTTTCTTTGTGCAAACTTGTTTGCGGTACCTCACCTGTTTGGCCAATCACTTCTACCCGCCCTCCATCACCTTCACGTGGACAAAGAACAGGGTGGAGGTCACAGAGGGGGTATTGAACCTGCGTTACTGCCACAACAGTGATGGGACGTTCCACAGACTATCACTCCTCGGGAGGGAGACGTTTACTCCTGTTCGTCGGAGCAGGACGCCCCACCTCGCCCTCTCCACAGGAGCTAGGGTAAGACAAAGAGCTGTAGTGTCTGTTGTAACAACATGGGCACCAAAAAACTTATTTTGCTTATTCTGCAAACCACAGGAACGTTGATTAGAAAGGATTTTGGCGCCCTCTAGTGTATGAATGATACACTGAACTGCCCGCATGTGCTCCGGGCATCAGGTGACATATTGACAGGCCTCAAACTCTTCTGAGGGAGGAGGTTGAGTGGATGGTTGCGTCAAATCCACACCAGACTTTCACCAAGGAGACCAGAGTTTTTATTCCTTCCCATGTGAGACACGTACTTACTTTAACCCAAACCACAATCTGTTCCTAAACCTAACCATGTAGTTTTGATACCTAAACCTTAAGTAACGTGAAATCCCAACGTTAACCACATGTTTGAAACTGCTACCTTGGAGCGGCAAAGGGTGTTGGTATGTGACAAACGGGTAACAGCGGTTCAGAAACGCTGACATTCACGTATCTGTGGTTTGCAGAAACCTCCAATACAAGTGTTTGTGTCCTTGAAAGTCAAACCATGATCTTTTCTCTAATCCAAACCAAGTCATTTTGGTGCCTCAGCTTAACAGGCACAGTCACATACCTGCTTCATAGGGTTAAATATAATGTAAGATATCATATGAGTTGTTTAGCAGTTCTACCTCTTATTCACATGGAGGTTTAATGCACTTACAGTTGACAAAAGCTGTGTTAATCAAAATATATAATGTAGAATTTTACCAAGAATCTTGTGTGCTTCAGGTGTGAACACATTTTGTGCCTTAATTTTATATTTATTTATTTTTTGCTCCATCCACAGAGCTGGAAAAGAGGCAGGGAAGTGTGAGTCCTGCAGCTGGATTCTTGGGTGCGAGCCTTGTTTTGTGCCTGATGCGAATTTGGACCGGAGTCTTCTTTTACACCAAGCAGCGAAATTAGTTCCTTTACTTTGGGGATTTTAATGAGGGCAGCTCGAGCAACCTAAGCCCTAAAATATTGGGGTTTTGTTGCTTTTCATTGTTAATTTAACAGGTTCCTCAAACAGCCCGTCCTCTTCTCCTCAAAAGGGATTTTCTATAAGCTCAGCCTGGTCTCACCAAAAGGCGTGTGAATGACACGCTATTTCTCTCAAGCCATCTCGCGTAAAATTACAACGCATGTCCTGTTTTTTGCGTGTCATTTCACGCCATGTAGTCTCAATTGACTTGCATTGTGCAGAGATGGCGTTGTCATTTCACGCACAAATGTCATTGAGGGAAAACCCACGTGTTCGTATTTCTCCGCAAGGTGGCGGAGAAATACGAAGTGGTGGAGCTTTCTGTCAGAGGGTTGATTTTAAATCAATATTTCATGTGAAGGATGGCTGAAATGACGGGCGTGAAATGCCCTAACCCTAACCCCTAACTCTAACCCCAACCCCTAACCCTAACCCTAACCCAACCCTGACCCTAACCCTTACCCTAACCCTGGGGAACAACGGGCGTTAAATGACACGCGAAAAGCCTAATATGCGTAGACATGCACGCGAAAAGTCATGCAAGTCATGAAAAGTGGCGTGCTATTTATACGCCCTCCCATGAGACCACGTTGATAAGCTAAACTCTAATAACTCACTATATATTTTCAGTTCAAGCACATTACATGTATGTTTTTTGTGTAACCCACTGGACTTTTTATCACTGATTCACAATCACAGGTGATCCGGAAAATAACAATAAAATGCATTTGTGTATGAATACAGAGGAGCTGCATGGTTTCTCAAGTTTGGTTTCTGCTTGAATGACATCTCATCTCATCTCATTTCATCTTCAGCCTGTTTTTCGGGGTCGGGTCGTGGGGGCAGCAGCTTTAGCAGGGGACCCCAAACTTCCCTTTCCCGGGCCACATTAACCAGCTCTAACTGGGGGATCCTGAGGCGTTCCCAGGCCAGTGTGGAGATCTAATCTCTCCACCTGGTCCTGGGTCTTCCCCGAGGCCTCCTCCCAGCTGGACGTGCCTGGAACACCTCCCTAGGGAGGCGCCCAGGGTTCATCCTTACTAGATGATCCTGAACCACCTCAACTGGCTCCTTTCAACGCAAAGGAGCAGCGGCTCTACTCCGAGTTCCTCACGGATGCTGAACTTCTCCCCCTCTCTCTAAGGGAGACTCCAGCCCCCCTCCTGAGAAAACACATTTCGGCCGCTTGTACCCTCGACCTCGTTCTTTGGGTCCTGACCCAGCTTTCATGACCACAGGTGAGGGTAGGAACGAAGATTGAGCGGTAGATCCAGAGCTTTGCCTTCCTCAGCTCTCTTTTCGTCACGTAACAGTACAGTAGAGTGACTCTAACACAGCCCCACCTGCTCCGATTGCTTGAATGACATATTATTTATAATGTTTGGTGTTTAATAAAGAGATCAGAGGTTGAGAAAAGCCTCGGTGATTATCTTCAAAATGTTAATAAATGGCTGTCAGGTCATGGGTTATACACTTGGATAAAACTGAAGCTATTCTTTTTGTCCTAAATTAAAATCACTAGGTTTTTATGGTTAAAGTTGGAGATTATTTGTATTTGCTAAGTGTGAATCATTTACTGCTTTTAGACAGTTTTCATCAGGTGAAATGTGGCTTTAAAAGCCTTCAACAAAATAAATCAAATAATCACGTTAGCTGGAGCTCTAACTCAAAGTTATCTTGATTATGCTGCCATCTCCTGGTATACTGGGTTAATGCATTGCTTCAAGGCTCTAAATGATAGTGTTATGTTAAGAGGTCACCCACATACACAACTCAGTCTGAATGGTTTCACGAAGATGTTGCTCGCTTACAACTTTTTGCAAACATGGTGTATTTGGTTATTCTTCACTAAGAGGCCGTCATAGCTGCTTATGACTACGACTACTGTGTGTTATAATATGTGTTTTTAATCCACAAATAAAACCAATCAACCAGCCCTGCTGTCTGGAGAGGCACATAGAGACACACATCCAAAAACACTGTTACTTTGGAAGATACACACTTAATTTGACAGCTCCAGCTGCTGAATAGACACAGGAAATGAAATAAAACAAAATAAAAGCGTAACCAAAAAAAACAAACAGACATGGACAAGTTTTGTTGCCACCGTACTCTACGGGGGAATTGTTGGGTCTATGTTTATCATAGAGTTCGGTCTTTACCTACTCTGTAAAGTGTCCTGAGATAACTTTTGTTATGATTTGGCACTGTAAGTTGAATTGAATTGAATTGAATTTAATTGAACATCTCATCATTCAGGTTTCTGTAGCTAGACAAGAATATTTTCACAAAAGTTCTAGGATTCTTTAATCGCTCTTTAATCTTTAATTCAATTTAAACCATTGAAAAAAATGGGCTGATTAATTGAAGAAGAAGAAGAAGAAGAAGTAGAAGAAGAAGAAGAAGTAGAAGAAGAAGAAGAAGAAGAAGAAGAAGAAGAAGAAGAAGAAGAAGAAGAAGAAGAAGAATTATTACTTTATTAATCCCGCAAGGGGAAATTCAATTTTTTTCACTCTGTTATTACTCATGTTACACACACACACACACACACACACACACACACACACACACACACACACACACACACACACACACACACACACACACACACACACACACACACACAAACACACACACACACATGCACAAACAGGACCTATATACATGCAATTAATGGAGAGATGTTAGAGCGAGGGGGCTGCCAATGGATCAGCGCCCGGAGCAGTTGGGGGTTCGGTGCCTTGCTCAACAGCACCTTAGCAGTGCCAAGGAGATGAACTGGCACCTCTCAAAGAAAATTATATTATATAATAAACAAAAATGTTTTTTGCAACCCTACTTTTTACACATACTGCACAGGCTGTTCATTGGAGGGTTATTATGTGCTAATTCACCCTAAACTAAAAGCAAGTAAGAACAATTATAGAAATATTTACGTGTTTGTGTTTCAAAGACCAAGAAAAACACAACAACAAAATGTCCAAAATTATGGATAAAACAAATGAAAGGACATGTTGAGTCCACTGGGAAAGTTAATGGTCATTAACTCTCATTATCTCGATTGCTAAGACACATTTCTTGAAAGCTTCTCTCCTTTTCTCTAAACTTTGAACACAAACCCCAATTTTCAAGCTACGTTCACAAAACCTCAGACTCTTCTTGCAAAACCAAACTTCCACCTCAAAACAGTTCAATCTGTGCCCAAAACTGAACTTTGTTGTCAAATCATGCCCCAAGTCAATCAAAATTAAAAACACTACTGAGCAGTCACTAAACACTACATAGAAAAATAGAAAACACAAAGCTCAGGACATGAAGCTGAATGCATGTATCAAAACAAAAAAACTTGCATTTAGCACTTTACACAAAGACAAAAACAGAAATCTTGTGCATTTGCCACTTGTGTGCATGTGGCACAAGTCCTCCCACCCCTATGTGGCAGTCTTTCAATACTACAGAAAGAGAACATGCAGTTACAAAACATATACATGGAAAACTAGGCCTACAGACAGTTAGACTAACCCTCCATTACAACACTACAGACAGTTAGACTAACCCTCCATTACAACACTACAGACAGTTAGACTAACCCTCCATTACAACACTACAGACAGTTAGACTAACCATCCATTACATCACTACAGACAGTTAGACTAACCCTCCATTACAACACTACAGACAGTTAGACTAACCCTCCATTACAACACTACAGACAGTTAGACTAACCCTCCATTACAACACTACAGACAGTTAGACTAACCCTCCATTACAACACTACAGACAGTTAGACTAACCCTCCATTACAACACTACAGACAGTTAGACTAACCCTCCATTACAACACTACAGACAGTTAGACTAACCCTCCATTACAACACTACAGACAGTTAGACTAACCCTCCATTACAACACTACAGACAGTTAGACTGACCCTCCATTACAACACTACAGACAGTTAGACTAACCCTCCATTACAACACTACAGACAGTTAGACTAACCCTCCATTACAACACTACAGACAGTTAGACTAACCCTCCATTACAACACTACAGACAGTTAGACTAACCCTCCATTACAACACTACAGACAGTTAGACTGACCCTCCATTACAACACTACAGACAGTTAGACTAACCCTCCATTACAACACTACAGACAGTTAGACTAACCCTCCATTACAACACTACAGACAGTTAGACTGACCCTCCATTACAACACTACAGACAGTTAGACTAACCATCCATTACATCACTACAGACAGTTAGACTAACCCTCCATTACAACACTACAGACAGTTAGACTAACCCTCCATTACAACACTACAGACAGTTAGACTAACCCTCCATTACAACACTACAGACAGTTAGA
This sequence comes from Echiichthys vipera, assembly GCF_963691815.1. Lineage (NCBI taxonomy): Eukaryota > Metazoa > Chordata > Actinopteri > Perciformes > Trachinidae > Echiichthys > Echiichthys vipera. The sequence goes on along the minus strand of NC_139825.1, from coordinate 44,823,260 downwards.
CTAACCCTCCATTACAACACTACAGACAGTTAGACTAACCCTCCATTACAACACTACAGACAGTTAGACTAACCCTCCATTACAACAACACTACAGACAGTTAGACTAACCCTCCATTACAACACTACAGACAGTTAGACTAACCCTCCATTACAACAACACTACAGACAGTTAGACTAACCCTCCATTACAACACTACAGACAGTTAGACTAACCCTCCATTACAACACTACAGACAGTTAGACTAACCCTCCATTACAACACTACAGACAGTTAGACTAACCCTCCATTACAACACCACAGACAGTTAGACTAACCCTCCATTACAACACTACAGACAGTTAGACTAACCCTCCATTACAACACCACAGACAGTTAGACTAACCCTCCATTACAACACTACAGACAGTTAGACTAACCCTCCATTACAACACTACAGACAGTTAGACTAACCCTCCATTACAACACTACAGACAGTTAGACTAACCCTCCATTACAACACTACAGACAGTTAGACTTACCCTCCATTACAACACTACAGACAGTTAGACTAACCCTCCATTACATCACTACAGACAGTTAGACTAACCCTCCATTACAACACTACAGACAGTTAGACTAACCCTCCATTACAACACTACAGACAGTTAGACTAACCCTCCATTACAACACTACAGACAGTTAGACTAACCATCCATTACAACACTACAGACAGTTAGACTAACCCTCCATTACAACACTACAGACAGTTAGACTAACCCTCCATTACAACACTACAGACAGTTAGACTAACCATCCATTACAACACTACAGACAGTTAGACTAACCCTCCATTACAACACCACAGACAGTTAGACTGACCCTCCATTACAATACTACAGTACATTGGCACAGTGATGTACTGAAACATATATTTACTTACAGTATACTGTGGTACAGTATATACTGTAATATGTCAGACAGTAATTTGCTCTCAACATGTACATACTGTACTATAATGTCAAAAAAGATAATTACCTGTTCTCTTCTCTAAATCTTCGGATTATGGTGGACACAGTGAATCTACCGATGTTTGGTTGTACACTTTGTCCGGCCTCCCTCATCCTCATGCCATGGACAAGAACATGGTCAATCACAGAAGCTCTGATTTCATCAAATATTACTGTTCTTTGTCTTCGCTTACCACCTTGACCACCTCGACCTCCTCGACCTCCTCTCACACAAACTCTTCCTCTCAGATTTCTATCCATTGTAGTGCCTCACAAATCAGTGCTCTCTGAACTGACTTTATATATTCCCTCACATCATCAGCCACAAGTGTTATCAATTTTGAGTTGTTGTGTTCAAGTAGTGACAACCGTGCTTTAATTGTGTTTGACTTTTGCCACCTGTGCTCACCATTATGCAGCACATGTGCATCACAATGAAAATGTGTTGGTAAGTCGTGTCTAAACAGGTGAAAAGTGCTCATGGTTTTGTCAAAAGGTGGATTGATTCAATCAGTGGGTTCAGGAAACAGAGGAATTGGTTCAGACAACAGGGTTTAGTGTTTTAGCAATTGAGAAAAACTGTAATGGTCATGGTGGTTTAATAAAGTTTTCTCCTTCAGCAGTTATTTGGGGTCAAGGGCTTTTGTCTTTATGTCCCTTTGTTCTCAAGTCAGCGTTAAATGCCATAACACCAATGTGAGTACATCCTCATATAGCAGTTACATAAAAGGATTTCTGTCATAATGTTAGTTTCGAGTTACAGTCTTACACAAACTTAATGTAGGTCAAATGTTCTGAAAGGTCACAAAAGCACCGTCACATCTGATTTATTGCAAAACATTAAACATTTACAACAACAGCGATTTTATTTGTGTGGGTATTTATATTTTATTTTTTTGTTTTGTTTCTTAATATGTTACCAAACACTGCGAAAAAATGGTTACGTAAATCCAGGTTGTATAAATGTTGCGTCAAGTTTGCTACAATGAGTCAGTTCCGGTTTGTACGTGAGGCGTGCTTTCAAAATAAGAGCTGAAGATTTGACACTGGGACAAAGGGATGATTTTGGTGGCAATGATCTATTAAGCACAGGAAGTAAAAAACCTATAGTACTAGATACTAAGTGGAGAAGGGGTAGGAATTAATAAACTACTGCTTCTTCCTGCTCCTTTTCGAACATACAAAGGGTTTTTAAGGACTCATGCTTCAAGTGTAGTTGTTTTTTTTCATATGTTTGAAATAAAGCATTCATTCATTCAGTCCCAGCCTGGTCCTGGTCCTGTTCCTGGTCCTGGTCCTGGTCCAGTCCCAGCCTGGTCCTGGTCCAGTCCCAGCCTGGTCAGATGCGTACATGAACTGATGAAGCCTCTTGGATGAGAGGTGAAACGTCTTCCTAGACAAATAACCAAGTCCAGTTGCTTTTGACTGAAATTGCTTTGAGGATAACGACGACCTGGACAAATGAGGATATTCACAGGTTATACTCATATCTATACCGCACACACCAGACACCTCATGCATTATTGCAGGGGGTTCTGATAAAGGGGGTTCTTATAAAGCATGATTAATAATAATGTGGGGATCCCAAAAGACTGTAGCCTAGGGGCCCATGACCACTTTAATGTGCCACTGCACTTACCACACACCACACATTGGGGCAACAGTAGCTCAGTCCTTAGGTGAGGAGTCCCTGTGTGGACCATGATGGACTGGTGGCTGGAGAGGTGCCAGTTCATCTCCTGGGCACTGCTGAGTTGCTGTTGGGCCCCCTCGCTCTAACATCTCTCCTTAATTGCATGTATATAGGTCCTGTTTGTGCATGTGTGTGTATTTCAGGCCTGTGTGTGTAACATGAATAATAATAGAGTGAAAAAAGCGAATTTCCCTGTTGCGGGACTAATAAATAAAGGAATTCTTCTTCTAATAATAATGTGTGGGGCTCAAACAAACAGTAGCCTAGGGGCCAATGACCACTTTAATCTGCCACTGCACTTACCACACAACACACATGACATATCATTTCATAACATTGTGACACAATATGATACATGCAACACAATAACACACAAGTGCAATAGCCTGGCCAAATGGTCACACACAGAGCAAGACTCTGACACACACGTTTGCACTTTTTATTTTGAAAACCCCGACCGGAAGCGTGTGAGTCGTCACGCTGGTGCGGCAGCTCCCTGTCTCTCCCTCTCTTCAGCTCAAGGGATCAGTTTTGAAGATGGCAGCGCTGCGAGTCGTGGTGGTTTCGGGGGGTGCGAGAGCCTTCCTCAACACACCGAAAACCATCAAGACCCCCGTGGTAAGTCTAAAGATTAGTGTTAGGTTCATCAGAAAGGACAGATCGTGCTTTATAACAACATTTTAACAGAAAGGGGCTACTTTGCGGTATCCTAGCAGCGAGCTAACGTTAGCCTGGTGGCTGACAGCGGGTTGAGACAAGGTCACTTGTGTTCCCACATATTTTGAATGTGTCGACACCGCCTGTAGCATTAGCTGCTGTGCTATCTTGTCACTGTTTAAGCCTAGGGGTCGTGATTGCGTCAACAACTGCGACTACAAACGCCTCAGATATAGAAACAGTTTGGTAGAAATTCATGTGTGGAGGATGCTAACCGGCTAGCTTACTTATGAAGTCGTGTCGACCACCCGGTGGATGTGCAGGCTCACTTATATTAAACTTATGCTAATGCTAACGGTACATGGATATTAATATACACATTAGATTGAGACTGTACTGTTTTTTAATCTTTTTTATCGTGACGTCGCGTTAATATTACGTCAAAAACAGCGACGGTTAAAGTAGCTGAGCTAATCGGCTTGCTAAGGAGTTAGCATCTCAAGGACTGAAAGGACTTCCGGTGAAAAAAGCCGATTTTAACCGTCTATTAGTGTCTCATCCATCTGTTTTGATGTATATAAAGTTAAATAACATTTAATTGGTAATATCAGTCGTGTCCCGATTGACTGGTCCGTATGAATATTTACATTACAGGTTGTCCCAGCTTGTTAAGGTTGTTTTAATTATTCCAGAAACTTCATTCATAGCTGTAAGAAATTGATTAATGGTATACTAGTCTTGTTTATCGTTTCTTTATAGATGAATATAATGTTTTTGTACAAAGATGGCAGTTTCCCAAAGCCAGATGTTGCATGCTCAAATGCTTTGTTTAGTCTGATCAGCGGTCGAAAGGCTCAAGATAACCAGACATGTTATAAAGGTCCAATAAAGCAGAATATGCTAGAAGTGAATAAGTCTTTTGGCTTGGAAACTATCTTTAAAAATGTTGGGGATTCATTTTCTGTCGACCGATTTTGGATATTAGTCATTTGCTTTTAGTGGCAGCTAAATGGTTATTGAATGTTAGTATCTTTAGTGTTTATAGTGGATACTAATTTGCAGTAATTTTAAGCAGTACTTTGTTTATATTTATTTGACGATTTGAAGTAGATGTGGAGACACGAGTGCGAGACAGAAATGTGTATGACCCTCGCTGTAATAAAACCATGGATTGGGATCACGGTGTACTGAATGCCCATGCCACTATAACGTGATAATGGGATTTTTAAATGGTGTGTCGCTTTCCTATTGGCGGAAACCACTTGAAATTTTAAATAGCTGAATTTAGCTTGGATTGAGGCTTGAGATGCGTGAGTCCTGATGTAGGGGTGCTGTCATGTGATGCCCGCTGCCTGATTACAGAAGCACCAGTGAAGGGCAGTTTCACAAGGACGACTGGCGTACACATGTAAAGCCTGTGAATGTTCTCATGTGTCCAGGTCATCGTTATCCCCAACGCAATTTCAGTCAAAAGCAACTGGATTTGTTATTTGTCCAGTTACTTTTGACTGAAATTGCTTTGGGGATACACATTTAAAGGAAGGGCATTAGGATGAACTTCACTTTGCCAATAGTTTCCGTACAGTAAAGTCGTGTCTGGAGGTGAACTTTTAGTTATTCAGCACTTGACGGTCAAGTTTTACTGTCCTGAACATAACGTTTAAATGTTTTAACCTTACTAGATCTGAATCAGATAATCGATAGACGCAAGATTATTAGGCAACTAATCGAATAAGAATAACATCAATATCATTGTTTTCAGATGTTATGTCTTACCAACAGTCCTTAGCAGCAAAATTGCACATTTGGGTCAGAAGAACCAGTGAATTTGTGGCATTTTTGCTTGAAATGACTCAAATATTAATTTTGTGTTTAACTCATATGTTAGTACGCGTTTCAGCTGTAATGTCAGTTTTATAACAGAATATAAAGTAATCAGATGTCTTTCTTGAGTCGTTATTTGTACATTATTGTACTGTAATGAAATTACAAAATGAGATTAACCCTCTGTACTTGCATATAACATAATACCCAAGTTTTTTATATGGAAAAGGTTCAGAACAAACTCAACTTTATGTACAGCGAGGCCCAAATTGGTCCTAGAACAATGTGTAAAGAGATTATTTGGCCCAAACGCTGATGTTTAATTCTGCTTTTTCAAATTCTTCATATCTCTTATGAAAACATACCTTTACTCATGTGGACGAGCTGTTCTGGTGTTTGACATGAGTTTACCTAAGTCTAAGGTTCACAAAAGTAGTGTTATAAATGAATATAATAGTAGATACATGTAATATGAACGTCTTAAATGGAATTGTTTCAATATCTCATTTCACCATGAGATGAAATGGGACTTCATACTACATATCTATGGGATGTGTGCAAATAAGAAAAATAGCATTACAATTATTTCAAACTAAGTATTTATTATCTACAAAAAATACACAATTTACAATCTTTACATCATTAACATGTCTTTATGCTTCATTTATTCAGCTGTGCCGTGTGCTGGTGAGGTGGGGATGGCTGTGGTGCAGGATAAGGATGATGTGTTCCTGGTGGCAGACAGAAAAGATTTCACTGTTATATTCAGTATAAAAATCAGATAGAAATAAAGAAATGTCTTTCTATGAAAGACAGTTTCATCTGCACAGAACAGTGTGCTGAACTAGTGGCCAAAACAGATCTGTTCATCTAGACTAGGGGTGTCAAACTGATCCAGTGAAGGGCGTCACTTCCCGCTGTGTCTGCAGGTTTTCATTCCAACCAAGCAAGAACACACCTGATCCAACAAAACTGTGTGAGGACATTCAGTTGAATAAGTCAAGTCTGGTGTGTTCTTGCTTGGTTGAAATGAAAACCTAGGAACGCCAGGATGACCGGCGCGGGGCTCTGAAAAGCCAAAACTCCCGCTTGTACGCACCGCTTCTCAAACACGCTCCATTTGCCATCATATGCGTCACGCGTAGAAGGAGCTGTTGCATCCTGAATAGTGGCAATGACGCTCAGCGGGAGCCCTGCGGTGGACAAATTCAACCGTTCACGGGCCAGGCCCATAGAGCCTTGCACTCCGAATGAGGATGTTAAAAAATCTCCCCAAACGCCACGGCTGACCGCACAGGAGTTGAAATATCTCCGCTAGCCAGTTCTTCCCTTGCCAGCCGGGGGCTATCAGGATTAGAGACAGATCCCTCTCTCGCACTCTGGCGAAAGTAGGAGTGATCAGCTCTAATGGGGGGAAAGCGTACAGGAGGACACGGAGCCACCCGTGTGCCAAGGCATCCAACCCCATGGGAGTGCTTTGGTCGGTGAGGGCACTGAGCATTCTCCTCTGACGCAAAAGAGATCCACGTTCGCCTCGCTGTATCTCTTACAAACCTGGGCAACCACCTCGCTGTGGAGTTTCCAATCCTTGTACTAAGGGTCGTCCGTGGAGAGTTAATATGCTCCAAGGTTTAAAATGACCGGCACATGAGTGGCTCTCAGCGATAACAGGTGGGAGTTGCTCCTCGTTATCAGTCTGTGTGCCAACATGTGCAGACGGCGCGAGCCTATCCCGCCCTGTCTTTTGATATATGCTATAACTATGGTGTTGTCAGTCCTGACTAAAACATACTGTCCTCTGAGGAGAGGCAGGAAGTGTTTCAAGATGAGTTTGATGTTCTGAGTAAGAATCAGAACACTGTTTTCCCGGGTTCACTGTGAAACCCAAAGCGGCCAGATGTGACATGAGCAGTGTGGCATGAGGCTGGGTTTGGTGTTGGGACTGAGCTGCGAGAAGCCAGTCGTCTATGTATGTCGCCAAGCGCGTTCCCAAATCTCTGAGGTGCGATTGCTGCCAGAGCATTTTACAAACACCCTCGGACCTAATGAAAGTCCAAATGGGAGCACTAAATACTCATAGGTAATGCCGCGAAAGGCAAATCGGAGGTATTTTCTGTGCTGGGGGTAAATAGGGATGTGAAAGTATGCGTCCTTCAGGTCCATGGATATGAACCAATCGCCTGGAATAACATTCTGAACTTGTACTGTCATGTATCTGTTCAAGCGCGCAGGTCTAATATGGGCCGCAGACCCCAGTCTTTCTTTGGAACCAGGAAGTACCTCGAATAGAAACCGCTCTGTCTCTCTTCTGGAGGTACTGTCTGGACAGCTCCTTTGTTTAGCAGGGAGTTGATCTCCTGCATGATGCAAGCTTTGTCCCCTTGCACCTGTGATCGCAAAACTCTGTTGAATTTGCACAGAATGGACGTAAACTGGAGCCTGTAACCTCTGGTTACTGTTTTTAACACCCAGCCCGATGTCACGCATGCACGCCACTGCTGGGCTCGCTGGGAGACTGGCCTGCTGCGCCACGAGTGGGTTTATGTGAGGCTTTACAGCCATGATACGTTTCTGTTTTATTTTTGTTTTCATTAATAAGTTTGACTGCGCCCTTGTTCCGGACCTTGATGCGCAGTGGATAACAACTTTATTAACAACAATGAGGGGTGTGTTTGTGTTTTTCTGCACTGGTGTGTGCTTGTGTAACACAGGGTCTCTGCAAGGCTCCCTGCAGAATGGACCTAACTCCTCTTCGCGCAGCCGTGGACCACGAGAGCCGGGGCAGCTGCTGCGTGTCTCTTCAGGGACCCGGAACAGAAACATTTTTAGGGGGGGGAGACGGTAGTCTGGCTGGACCTGACAGCCCCCTCCATGGACATCGTCCTAGGTGGTGCGTCACTTCTTCTTTCCCCCGTGAGTGACTCCTGGGGCAGGTTGGCTCTCCTGTATCACATTTGTGGCGAACGGCTTCTTGGCTCATGCGCCTTTTAGCTCCGGTGGTTTGCTCTGGGCGGTCCCCTGAGCCTGGGGTTGCCGTCTTGGGATGCGGTAACCCGGCTGGGCTGCAACCTGGGTGAATGTCTGCCCCGGAGCTGCTGGGGGAGGAGCTGGCATCTTTCTGGGTAGACAGAGTTTGAGTGCTTCACCCTCCTTCTTTTTCTCCTCACACTTTCTTTGCATGGTGGCTACAGCTGGTCTGAAAAAGCCTCTCGGGTCCACCAGGATGTCGAAAAGGTGGGCTTTTCCTTCTGGGATGGGCTGGAAAGGAGGGGTTTGACCGGGGGAAGGTGGGAGAAGCCTTTATCCTACATGCCCAGCCAGTCCACTCCCTGCATTTTTGGCCGGCAGTGGATTGCTCCAAGCTCGGGTCGTTTGCTCCAGGCAATCCGGGAACACCGGCCGTCTCCCCCTTGTACCGGGACGTTGAGGTCTCGGCAGGGGTTTCTGGCCACTCGATGCCAAGCTTTGCAGCCGCCCTCTTGCAGACAATGTGCAGGTTGGTGCCGGCGAGCGGGTTTGGGGGGCCGCCACTTGCCTCCTCCCCGGTGGTTGACTTTGCAGCCAACAAGGGAGTGAAGGAGTCGTCCAGGTCAGATTTGTCCCCAGAGTCAGAATTCAAGACCGATGGTTGGATACGGTGGTTGGATAGGGTCGATGGTTGATAAGCTCCATGCAATGCCATGCCAGCCTGCGGCAAGTGAGCAGGTGGAGTAGGTATCCGCCCCAATCTTTTTGCCGCACACGCAGGCCTTGGCTGCAGGCGTGGACCCGTCCATGCTGAGGGACGGGGTATTGTTTTCCAGCTCTTAAAAGCAAGCGACTACTGTTTGGTGACAGGCTAGCTTGTGTTGCTACTGTTTGGAGACAGGCTAGCTTGTGCTACTGTTTGGGGACAGACTAGCTTTCGATTTCACACAAGGAAAACAGCTACTGTTTGTGAGCAGACTAGCTGGCTCTCGTAGCTTTGCAGCTGCAGCAGGGAGCTAACACATCAGCGGTCAGCGACCGAGTTGTGAGCTCGCTCTATGACCAGTAGGCTAATATTAGCCGAGCCTGTTGTCCCAGAGGTGCTTCCAGGAGTGAGAAGAGGTTTTAGACTGATGTACTGACGTCATGCCCCGGCCTTATGGGGAGGAGGAAGACCCTCCCCCAGGGAGTGGACGTCACGTCTGTCTACCAGTTAGGACTGGCGTAGTGGAAAATGTCTTCTGGGGACAAGCACAGGGGGCGTGTCCCATAGTGAGATACTGAAACGTTGAATGTTGAAAGCAAACCACTGTTGTAATCTGCTGCCAGCGTCAGGATGCAGTAAAAGGATCAGACTAATTTGCTGACGGTTGTGGGTGGGTCTTTAGGGATTATCTGAGTGTCTATTGGTTAGTTTCACAGAAAAATTGTGACGGACACCACGGTCCACCAACCAGACACTGTGAAGCAAATGATGCCAGTCGCAAGTGCTCTTTGCTGTCTTCTAATTGGCCGTGTGAGTGACCTATGAGTTTGCAGTAAAAGACTGCGGAATAGGAGTAGCTGCCGTCTCCAGCAATATATAGATCATGTTTGCTTGTGTATAATCGCTAAGATATTGATATAAACACTGAAAAAAACATCTCTAGGACAAGGGCGTCGACCTCAGAGGGTTAACTGGTGTCTTTTTGTGCTCTTGTTTCTCCATAGGCTAACATGTCTTTTGCCAGTTTGCCACGGAACAAGAAAGTTGCCCTGACGACACTAGGCGTGGTCACGGCCGGTGGGGCAGGGCTCGCCCTGATGCTGCACCAGTCCGTTAAAGCCTCTGACCTGGAGTTGCACCCCCCTAACTACCCTTGGAGTCACGGTGGACCTCTGTCCTCTCTGGACCACGCCAGGTGTGATGGACACACACACACACACACCCTCATTTGTTTTCTCTCTTCATTAAAAGTCTGTTGTGTTTTGGCACCTTTAGGCTTAACAATTTGTAGAGGATGACCACATTCTTCACCCTAAGTGTCTCACTGTGTTTTCATTGTCTTTCCTTTTTGCTCCCCCTGCAGTGTTCGCCGTGGTTACCAGGTGTATAAGCAGGTGTGTTCTGCCTGCCACAGTATGGAGTACTTGGCTTTCAGAAACCTGGTGGGAGTGTCGCACACGGAGGCTGAGGTTAAGACCATAGCTGAGGAGGTGAGACTGTGTGTGTGTGCAGAAGAATGTCAGTCCACATTGGAGCAGTTTCAAACTGAGCACATAATATGTGGTGTATTCAAGGTTTTGAAAAGTGCTCGGATTTGTGAATAAAGTGTTTGAAGCTGCTTGAAATTTAGGTTATATATTATGCTACCTGCTGTTATAGCAATTTCAGCCGTCATTTAAACTTGTGTGTTGTGTTCAGGTTGAGGTAGTGGATGGTCCTGACGAGAGTGGAGAGATGTTCACCCGGCCAGGGAAGCTGTCAGACTACTTCCCGAAGCCCTACACCAATCCCGAGGCAGCCCGGGTTGCCAACAATGGAGCCCTGCCTCCAGATCTCAGCTACATTGTCAATGCAAGGTAACTTTTGAAATTTGTGGTCGGATGTCTTCTAGTTGAAAACGCTAAATTCATGTGATGTCAAGTCCTCGGCGTTCACCTGTTGTGCTCCCCTCAGACACGGAGGAGAGGACTACGTGTTCAGCCTGCTCACAGGATACTGCGAACCCCCAGCAGGAGTGACGGTGAGAGAGGGACTCTACTACAATCCCTACTTCCCTGGCCAGGCCATTGGCATGGCCCCGCCCATCTACAACGAGGTGCTGGAGTATGATGACGGTGAGTAAAGACGTGCATGTGTGACAGGAAGAGAGAGGTGGTATCCTGTCATGTATTGCTTTGTTGTGTGTAGATGATGTTTTTAGTTTGTCCAGAGACACAAATGCATCTTTCTACTGCAGAGTATGAAAAGCTGTCCTATTTGCTTTACTAGAAATACATAAAATGTTCATGTCTTAAATACACTAGATCAGACTAAAACACACACACCATGTCTAGCAGTATACATACAGTTTTTTGTAGTTAAGATCATTGTGCTAATGGTTGTTGTGTGTCCGTTGTCATAGGAACCCCTGCCACCATGAGCCAGGTGGCTAAAGACGTGTGTACTTTCTTGAGGTGGGCCGCTGAGCCGGAGCATGACCAACGCAAACGCATGGGACTGAAGGTACAAAATGCACACACCCTTGTATACCGTTTACACCAATGTGAAGCGTAATATCACTGGTAGTCTAAATATATGAATGAGGACAATAAAATAATTTGCTACAGCTGCTTTTCTTGTAGTGGTGAAACTGTGAAAATAATGTCTAATTTCTCTGATTCACTACTTTATTCTAATCGACTGCTCCCTGTCTTCATTCGCTCTTTAGCTTGCTCTCGTTTAAAACTCTGTCATTTTGATCAGCTGACTTTTTTTTTAACTGACTTGACCAGCTGACTTTGCTATGTTCTAAAACCAGCCACTGGCAACTTGACAGGCAGGCGACACCGTTGGCTGGCTTGGGTCGAGCCGGGACAGGCCAGTTAACACTGATGCAACAGATATTTTTCTCTGAACTTTTAATATTGTTCAGAGAAAGCAGCAGTTTAAAAAACACAGACTGAATAAAATACAGTGAAAAAGATTGAAATCCGTAAATAACTGAGGGCGCACTCACACTGTCCTTCCGCGCTGCGCCCCGGGCTTTAGGGTACTTGTCCCCCCTCCCTCTCCACCTGCGCCCCAGGCCCGTTTGTATTCACACTACCTGGGCCTCGGCCAATGCTTCTTGCTGCCTATACGTCATCACGCCGTAACACGTCACGCGCATTGATGATGTCATTGCAATGCATCTTTGTTTACAAATCTTTCCTGAGTTTTTGTGCGTCTTGTCGACTGTTTTTGAATCTTTTCATCGACCAAATCTGCAGTAAACACTCCACCTCCGTATCACACCAACGTGAACCTTTCACCGCCATTGTTGTTGTTGTCAAATGTCCACGCATGGTCCGTCCTATTTTCTATGTCCGAACAGACGCACATAAAATGACGTCAGAACCGTCGTAGGCCTCGTGTTCGTACATTTGCAAACGGGCTTTACAAAAGCCCACCTCTCTCAGACGGGCCGTGGACGGCCAGCTGGCCGCAGTTATGCACGGAGCGGGTGCACTCACACTGGTCAAACGCACTAGGCTTTAGCTGAAAAAACGGTTTTGGCCCGGTGCGGAGGGACAGTGTTAGTGCGCCCTGATTTCAAAATACATACAAAAAGTTCTTTGAAAGGGACAAAAGACAACCGATCTGTTTTTTCTATCTTGCTTCATTTTGCCATCACTGGCTGTTAAGTTTGTCGAAAGTATCAATTGAAACGATACAATAGTCACATTCAATAGTATTAAACATAAATGTAAAAATGGAGCTCGTGTGATTAATCTTTTCATTTTCACTCTTTCCCCAGTTGCTGTTGGGCGGCGGCATCATCATTCCTCTGATCTACTACATGAAGAGACATAGGTGGTCCGTGTTGAAGAGCAGGAAGATCGCCTACAGGCCTCCCAAGTAAACGGAAACAAACACACCCCTACCTGGGCCTAAAACCTACCAGGGAGGGCTGCGTTCAACGACCCCACAACGCTCACCTCGCAAGAACCATACGGACAAAGAACCACTGACAAACACCCATGCCTTTCTAACAGGGATTAGAAATAAGAGTACATATGTTTATTCCTGCAGAACAATATCTGTTTTAGTTGTTGGTTGGATAGAACAAATCGTGTGACAGACTTTATGGAATATTGTGGAGGACGTTTGTCAGAGAGTTGTGGCATTGTTGAACGCACCCTCCACAAAGTTTGTTTGCCAGATCTGCATCGAGCAGCATCTCCTATCAGACTCTTTGTCACAATTAACTGATAAGTTGATTGACTGCCCGTCTTTGTAAGATACTCAATAATCACACAAGCGCTGATAAATGTAACACCCATCCTCCCCCCCGTCCTCTCCGAAAATCATTCAGTGGCTGCTGAATCTCTGTTATACTATACAAAATAAATTATCTTAAAAGGAAACTTTGGAGGTTTTGTTTTGTCTCTAGCAGCAGTTGACGTGTTACACCTCTTGCTAACTGGATGCAACGCGAACAAGCGAACGAACATCAGGTTGTTAGTGTTTCCCAATGAAGACGTCCTATTCATTCCTTTACGATGTTGAGAAGCACACATAATCTTTTTTAATCAAGACTTTAAAAATTACAGTTATTTGTTAATAAATAACTGAGCCACGTGTTTGCAGAGGAAGAAATAATCATCATTTCCTTCTTGCACTTTGACATAATTCAAAGTAGATCTGGACACTTTTTTTGTGCGCCACCCATTTGCGGGAGTTTACTCGTTGACTGCATGTTAAGAAGAGGTGTCACACACACACACACACACACACACACACACACACACACACACACACAAATCCCTTTCAATGCTGCCTGTGTCAATCTGATCAATAACTTCAACCTGCTTCTACGTAGGGGTGACCCCGAATATTTGGAGATTTGATCCGCGGAGCCTAATTCGACTGCCAATCTCAGGCGAATCATCCCAAAATGTGGTTATGAAACAATGGATTATTCCATTCTGGCTCTGGGGGTGCTGTGTCTGATTTTACATATAAATGCTTAGTTTCTCCCAATAAACCATGATGAATAGCCTATTTGTTTATAAATATAAGCCTATTAATCAATACTGTTGGGCGACTGTGGCTCAGTGGAAGAGTGGGTCGTCCTCCAATTGAGAGATTGGCGCTTCGATCCCCGCCTCCCCCAGTCCACATGTCGAAGTGTCCTTGGGCAAGACACTGAACCCTGAATTGCTCCCTGTGCTGTGCATGGGTGTGTGATTGTGGTGTGAATGGTCAGATTAGATGGTATGTAGATGTCCACTGCCATCAGTGTGAATGTCTGTGTGAATGGGTGAATGTGACAAACACTGTGAAAGCGCCTTGAGTAGTCAGAAGACGAGAAAGGAGCTATATAAGTCCTTTTTATTTTTTTTTTTTTACTGTTGCTAAAATGTGAAAGTCTATCTCCTCAGTGTGCGGGATTAGCCCCCTCCCCTCTTGGACCAAGTTGTACTATCCAGGATCCGTCAGCTCTTGTCAAAGAAAGATACAAACAAAACACATTTATGTTATAACAAATACTTTTAATAAGATGCCCCCATCAAAAATCACATCTCTAACCCTCTTCCTGACCGTGCAGCGCTAGACTCACGTGCACCCGCCACTGTCTGCTTCATGTCTATGGTCTCGCCACCTTGGATCAGAATCAGTCGACTATAGACAAGACATGTCGAAACAGATTTGACTATGAAAACTTCAAGTCTGGGACACCCCTACGTCATGTTAATATTTAACCCTCCTGTTCTCCTAAGGGTCAATTTGACCCCATTTAATGTTTAACATCTCTAAATAACGACGTCTTTCTTTGTTTTTTTGCTTTATATTTATGACTTTTCCTCATTTTATGGGGACGACTCATAAAATACCTAAAATTGTCATGATTATATACATTTTTTATTGTTCCTATTGTACATGTACTTGTCACATCGGTGTTCCTTTGGGTCAATTTGATAATCTGGATGATTTAATCATTATTATTATTGTTTATTTTACAATTCAAATATTATATGAGGTCAAATTCATGCTCCTGTCCTTGATAACGGACGTTACTTTCATTCCAGATGTTACAAATAACACAAAATAGCACTTAAAATAACAGACTTACTTTAAAACACACACACAGAAATCCCTCCATGCAGTTTAACATCAGTGATATTTTTCATTTAGTTAAATAAAAACATAAAGTACCCGACTTCACTTGAGTCACACATTGATGATGATCATTTTCCAGATGTTTAAACTGCTACGGTCAAATTGACCCCAAGAATAAATGGTGTTAGTAAATTTTGAGGGCAACAGGAGGGTTAAATGAACTGATGAATTAACTTTATTATGAGGTTATATTTTGTCGACCTTTAGAGTGAAACGTCACTAGTTATTTGAAAATGTCAGAAATGAATCATATTCATCTATTTTCTTTCTAAATTTCACTAAAATACGGAGGAAAAACAGATCAAACAAAAAACGACTTGTTTTGATTTACAGTTTGTCACTTAACAGTCTTCATTTAGGACGTTCGAGCTGCATGTTTACTCTGAATCTTCCTTTTAAAACTCTGGACCTCAGAACAAGGGCCCAGATGATAGGGGAGTTTTGAGACGATGCCAATTTGAGAGATGAAAAATCCACAGATTGCTGATGCGGCCAATTAAACCTATTTTATGTGGATTCTCCACCAATATGACTCTGCAGAGGTGCTCAGAAGGCTGCTCTCCTAAACAAATAACTTTATTAAATAAATACACTGTTACATTGTCAACCAATTTTAGAAATGAACACAGAAAGTAAAGAATGAATGGATAAATAAACATGTTCAGTATCAGTCAATTGATGACAATTTTAATAAATAAAGGTAAAATAAATAATGACCCCACACGATGAATCACCTTTTGAATTTGATGCTCTGTAAAAAATCAGCGCATATCAGAAAACATACTGATACGTCTGTGAGAGGCGGATATGGGCTGAATGAACCATTGGGAGATTTACTCTTCACTGTTAAAGGAAGGTGCACCGAACAAACCAGCTCTTGCGTAGAGACTTCACCCTGTGACTGCCGGGCCTAGATCTGGATCTCGGGGTTCCTTGGCTTCACATCATGTTCAATAACGAACTCTAGAGGACGTTCACACCAGATCAGGCACTGCAATGACGCAAGTCCTCCCATTCATTTTGAACGGGGTTAGTGCGTTGAGGCTTTGGCGGTGGAAGCTGCGAGGCAGTGCCGTAAAAAGAACAGCAGCAGGCTGCGGTGAAATATTGAGACCAGGGGTCGTTGAGATTTTAATGTAGTGTTTTCAAGGTTTGAAAAGTGCTTGAATTTTGGATAAAGTGCTTTAAAATGCTTGAAATTGTATCTGCATTAACAACAAATAGCTCTAGAGTAGAAATGCGATATGTCAGAGCCTGAAATGAAAAACGTGGTAAAATAATTTTCAGTATGTACTCATTGAAATGTGTTATTTTACTGTAATGTGTTGGAAAAGCTTGAAAATGTACCTTGGAAGTTCTTGAAAAGTGCTTGAATTTGAACATGGAAAAGGTTTTACGAGCCCTGTGCAACTGACTCAACATATGGAGAAATGCAACCAGACGTCAGGCTGCTGTTGCAAATCATGTAAACAATGATCTTGAGACTTGTGAGGGTACTGTACAGTCAACTGTAAACATCCAGCCTCTATCACTCTATCACTGCCACAGGAGAGTAAATATTCACACACATCCTCTCTTCTTTCTCTCTTTCTCCACGAAATGAAGCTGCCTTCAAGTGCGGTCAAAAATGTTGAGATGTAACAACGATCTGACAGAAAACTATAGTCTTATTGTGAAATATTGTCTATTTTTGGTACATTTGGGGTCAAAGAACACAACAGGGTGTCACACACACACACCATGAGAGAAATCAGCCTTAAACTAAACTGATCGCCTTCTTCAGGGTTCGTACAACTTCTTCTAAACAGTTGCGTTTTAAAGGTTAGGATGGAATTTGCCTCATCTCATCTTCAGCCTCTTATCCGGGGTCAGGTAGTGGAGGCAGCAGCGAGGCGTTCCCAGGCCAGTGTGGAGATCTAATCTCTCCACCTGGTCCTGGGTCTTCCCCGAGGCCTCCTCCCAGCTGGACGTGCCTGGAACACCTCCCTAGGGAGGCGCCCAGGGTTCATCCTTACTAGATGATCCTGAACCACCTCAACTGGCTCCTTTCAACGCAAAGGAGCAGCAGCTTTAGCAGGGGACCCCAAACTTCCCTTTCCCGGGCCACATTAACCAGCTCTAACTGGGGGATCCCGAGGCGTTCCCAGGCCAGTGTGGAGATCTAATCTCTCCACCGAATATACTCCTTGTAAAGATCGATTTCAAAAGCAAGTCCTTTTTTAATACATACTTCCTCCACATGCTTCATCTGTCCTCAGTTTTTTCACTTTAATTTACTTTAAGCCCATTTTTTAAAACATTTTTTGTTCGTTTTTCTACATCTCTTGGTTTTAAGCTGTATTTTTTCACCTTCTGGGCTCATTTCTGAAGCAAGGGACGATGGGTACTGGCACACCAACACTTCTGGGTAATGATGCCAGGGGTTTAATGCCACTGACTATACAGTGATGCCCTCTTGGTTGTGTGTGCACATGTATGTGTGTATCTGGCACCTAGAGTAATACAGCAAGTGTATATAAAAAAATAAATATCCAAAAGACAATATTTAGTATTTACAGACGTCATCTCAACAGGAGAGGGTCCCAGATCATATATCGTTTCAGTTTGTCATTGTTGTGATATCTGATCTTTTCAAGGCTTAGTACTTTCCCCATGTCGTTGGCAGCGTCACTTTTCCATATCAGCTGAATCATTGTTTTCACCACATCCATAACACCTAAAGAAACAGCTTGAGCGTCACACGTATTAGCCAAAAGTGGAGCCCCTGTCCCTCCTGATGGCAACCAATGCATCTGGTTTCCATTTTTGTACAAGACCAAAGAGAATGAGCAAGTAGGGGTGTCCCCAACTTAAAATTTTCGTCATCGAATCTAAATCGTCTTGTTGCCTATAGTCGACTAATCGCCGAATCCATTTTTTAACCCTCTGATCCGGGGTGGCGAGCCATGGACATGAAGCAGAGAGCGGTGGGTGCACGTGAGTCCAGCGCTGTGCGGTCACGCGTGTCAGGCAGAGGGTTAGTGACAGATGTCATTTCTGATGGGGGCATCTTACACATTTATGTTCTAACAACAAATACTTTAAATAAGTATTTGTTGTTAGAACATAAATGTGTTTTGTTTGTATCTTTCTTTGACAACAGCTGACGGTATATTTAGAACTGTAGTTTCACTTTCAAGGTGCTGTGTCAGACTGAACGTCAATAATGTGAAAGAAGAAGAAGAAGAAGAAGAATTCCTTTATTCGTCCCGCAATGGGGAAATTCAATTTTCACTCTATTTTTTCATGTTACACACACACAGGCCTGAAATACACACACACACACACACACACACACACACACACACACACACACACACACAGGACCTATATACATGTAATTAAGGAGAGATGTTAGAGCGAGGGGGCTGCCAGTGACCAGCGCCCCGAGTAGTTGGGAGTTCGGTGCCTTGCTCAACAGCACCTTGGCAGTGCCCAGGAGATGAACTGGCACCTCTCCAGCCACCAGTCCACGCTCCATAAATGGTCCACACAGGGACTCGCACCAGCAACCCTCTGGTTCCCAGCCAAGTCACCTATGGACTGAGCTACTGCCGCCCACAAATGGGCAAATATTGATAGTTAATGATGCTGATGTTGAAACAGTAGCAGACTGTTGTATGAGAGAGAGACGCCAAGATGCGCTCTGATGGTGCCGGATCCTGGAAAGTACAGCTTAGTCTAAGAGGGGGAGGGGGTTATTCCCGCACACTAAGGAGACAG
>NC_139825.1:44764521-44799521 GCF_963691815.1 Echiichthys vipera | reverse complement strand
GTAAAATTAAAAAACATACAAAACACTTATTTTTTAAATAGTTATAAAAAATAGTTTAAAAGAAAAAAATATATATATTTATATATTTTATTTATATATTTTTTAATATATATATAAAAATGAAATATTTAAAATATATTTTAAACTATTAAACTATTAAACTACTTTATATATATATATTTCTTTTTTATATATATAAATGAAATATATTTTAAACTATTAAACTATTAAACTACAATATATATATATATATATATATATAATATATATATATTTTTAAACCATTAAACTATTAAAATAAAAATAAAAAAGTGTTTTGTATGTTTTTTAATTTTACCAATAGTAGGTGCTTGAGATAGTGGAATTTATTGTTATTTTTTAACAATAAATATATATATTTTATATATATATATATATATATATATATTTTATATATACAGTATATATATATATATATACTGTATATATATATATACTGTATATATATATATATATATATATATATATATACATACTGTATATATACTGTTTTGATATATATGTATATTTATTGTTAAAAAATAACAATAAACATATATATACATATATGTATATATATATATATATATATATATATTTGTAAAATGTGTTGGGTTGGACATTTAAGTCTGATTTCATAGGACTGGAGGTTTAATGTTGTGAGTTCATTATTTGTCATATTTTGATAATGAGAGGTGTATAACGTGCATATAATCTCTGATTTTTCCCATGAATTCAGATGTCGGAGCGGAGAAAGAGAACAGAGGAAGCAGCGTGTGCTCGAAACAACAACGTTACTATCAACAACAGCATCATCATCATCATCATCATCATCATCATCAGCAGCAGCTCAGCTCCAACAGGCCGACGTCGAACTGGTACATCGGACGCAGACCACGCACTGCCTTCACCAGCAGCCAGGTATCAATCAATCAATCAGTTACTTAGATTATTGTTTTTACATTTGCACTATAATTAGTTCGCTTATTTATGCATTTTATATTTTATTTATGCATATATATTTTTCATATCTGTTATATTGTATTTCTATATTACTGCTTTGATGTGTGTGTGTGTGAAGCTGCTGTTACACGGCAATTTCCCAGCTTGGGATCAATAAAGTGTTTCTATTTTATTCTATTTTATTATTTATTCAGACAAATAAAGTCCAAGAAATGATTTTCTTTCATTCAGATCAGTTGTGTAGAGAAGTTAAAGATGACATGTCTGTTAATCTCTCTCTTTTTCTGTGTGTGTGTGTGTGTGTGTGTGTGTGTGTGTGTGTGTGTGTGTGTGTGTGTGTGTGTGCGCGCAGGTGAACGTACTGGAGACAGTGTTTCAGGTGAACTGTTATCCAGGTATCCAGCTGAGGGAGCAGCTGGCAGGCAGACTCGACCTGGACGAGGACAGAATACAGGTTCATACAATTCAATTCACCCTTAATATAAAGTGAGGAATCTCTGTGCGTCTGTCTGCGTGTGTGTGTGTGTCTGTGTGTGTGTGTGTGTAAGGTGCATATCTGGAGAACCGTCCACCTGATCTACGTCACACTTGGCAGGTGCATTGCTGGGGACCCAGGGGTGTGCAGTGTTGAATTTGGTGCAATTTGGCCATTGGTGGCACACATAATTCAATACGTTTGGACCTGTGACTTTTAAGACTACGTGGCTCATATGGAGACGAATAAGCCACGCCATTTCACCGAATCTATCTTTTTCGCTATTCCTCCTACAAATTTGGAGCAATCATCAACAAATGTGGTTTCAATAGCACAAAGCTTTCAGGAAATATGGTAGTTTTTGTAATATAAGCCTCACCCAAAGCATTTTGAGCGTAGTTTGAGGGACAGGTGCAGAAAAACTGTACAGAATCAGGAGCAATCGTCACCAAATGTGGTTCAGAACATTCAAGATTCAATTCAAGATTCAAGATGTTTATTGTCATATGTTCAGTTAAGACAGACTGCACAATTAAATTCTTACTTTGCACGTCTCCCTGGAGATGAAAGTAAAAATGAAATAGAAATATATATTTAACTAAACAGTGTCAAAAATAGAAATCTCTGGATTAATTAATCAGAAAAAAGGTTACTTTTTACAGATTTGTGATATTCTGTACAGTTTTTCTGCACCTGTCCCTCAAACTTCGCTCAAAATGCTGTGGGTGGCTTTTATATTACACAAACTACCATATCTCCTGAAAGCTTTGTGCTACTGAAACCACATTTGGTGGACGTGTAGCTTTGATATGTGAGTGCCTATGACACATTTGGTGCCAATAGGTGGCACTGTAGCATTGTCAGCTAAGTATAAAGGAAGGACTCTGTCTGTGTATGTATTAATTCAATTCAATTCAATTCAATTTTATTTATAGTGCCAAATCATAACATAAGTTATCTC
Source organism: Echiichthys vipera (assembly GCF_963691815.1). Classification (NCBI taxonomy): domain Eukaryota; kingdom Metazoa; phylum Chordata; class Actinopteri; order Perciformes; family Trachinidae; genus Echiichthys; species Echiichthys vipera. The sequence goes on along the minus strand of NC_139825.1, from coordinate 44,797,104 downwards.
AGGACACTTTACAGAGTAGGTAAAGACCACACTCTATGACTTATTTATGATTTACATAGACCCAACAATTCCCCCGTAGAGTACGGTGGCGTTGAATACCTTCACTATAACAGACAGGAACGTCAGACAGACCCAGCTCTGTGGAGGACGCACATCTGTCTGCACCGGAGAGAGGAAGAGAAGGAGAGAGAGAGAGAGAAAAGACGGACAGATGGACAGAGAGAGACAAAGACAGAGACAAAGACAGAGACAGACACACTTCCAGTAACTATAATAACATCTATAGTAATGTGAATATGACTTATTAATACAGCAGAGTAGTAGAAACAAGCACAGCTAAGGTGATAGATTAGACACAAACCGTTCATCTGATCGACGTTCAGGAGCCGCACGATCGGCCCGTTCTGAGCGGGATCTGCGCTATTTACAATATAGACAGAATTCTCTACATGAAAGTGTGTTGGACTTAAAGACAAGCAGCTCTTCCTGTGCTTCCTGTGCCACATTAACTTTCTCTCTCTCTTTGTCAGATCTGGTTTCAGAACCGGCGAGCCAAGCTAAGGCGTTCCCTCAGAGAAACACGCCTGCAGCTGGTTCAGACGGCCGTGGCCGACCTCGGGGTCAGACATGAGGTCGTAGATCAGCTGAAGGCCGAGCAGGACGTGGAGCTCGCCCAGCGGCTCGCCTCTCGTCTGCAGCTGGAGGTGGAGGAAGAGGAGGAGCGATGCTGATGAACTGAGCCTGTTTCTGTTTGCGTTGATTCAACTGTTTCTACCAACGTGTGTCTTTCTTCTTCCTTCGTTCCAAATGTCACTTAGGGCGCACTCACACTGTCCTTCCGCACCGCGCCCCAGGCTTTAGGGTACTTGCCCCCCCCTCCCTCTCCCCCTGCACCCCAGGCCCGTTTGTACTCACACTACCTGGGCCTCGGCGAATGCTTCTTGCCTGCCTATACGTCATCACGCCGTAACACGTCACACGCATTGATGACGTCATCACGATGCGTCTCTTTGTTTACAAATCTTTCCATAGACCTCAGAGTTTTTGTGCGTCTTGTCGACTGTTTTTGAACATTTTCATCGACCAAATCTGCAGTAAACACTCCACCTCCGCATCACACCAACGTGAACCTTTCGCCACCATTGTTGTTGTTGTTAAATGTCCGCACATGGTCCGACCTTCTTTCTTCTATGTCTGAACAGGCGCACATAAAGGACGTCAGAACTGCCGTACTCGTGCGCCCGTGGACGGACATGTTTCCTCTATCAAACATACTAATACTGATTTATCGATTAGTTGTCAACTATTAAATGAATCCGCAGCTATTTTGATTATTAAATATTCAGTTTGAGTAATTTTTTTAAAGAAAAAAGTACAAATTCTCCAATTGCAGCTTCTTAAATGTGTATATTTCCTCATATTTTTTACTCCTCTATGAAAATAAACTGAATATCTTTAAGTTGTGGAGGAAATAAGACATTTTAAAGTGTCGTCTCGGGCTTTTGGGAAACACTGACCGCCATTTTTCACCATTTTTTAGACCAAACAACAAATCCTTAAATTGAGAATGAAGTTAATCGTTGACCAGTTTGTAATGTTAAGTGTCTTAATATGTGAATAGGTTTCTGTTCTCTAAACTGTACAAAGTCTAATTAAAACTAAAGTATTTGAATTGTGTCTGTCCTTCCCCGTAGTGCATGAAGTTTCACGGCTGTTGCGTTACGTGCTGCAGGTTTTTACTGCTCACGTCTTGGACGGTGGTTTCAATACCAGAGAGAAAATTCACACAAAGGTCCAACATGATACATTGCTAATGTTGTTATTCTTGTTTTCAATGTGTATTTATTTAAAGAAAGTTATGCACGGTGGTGTGGTGGTTAGCACTGTTGCCTCACAGCGAGAAGGTTCCTGGTTTGAATCCCGTCTGGGGCCTTTCTGTGTGGAGTTTGCATGTTCTCCCCGTGTCTGCGTGGGTTTTCTCCGGGTTCTCCGGTTTCCTCCCACAGTCCAAAGACATGCAGGTGTTCGGTTCATTGATGACTCTAAATCACCCGTAGGTGTGAATGGTTGTCTGTCTCTGTTCGTCTCTATGTGTCCTGTGATAGACTGGTGTCCTGTCCAGGGTGGACCCCGCCTCACGCCCAAAGTCAGCTGGGATCGGCTCCAGCCCCCTGCGACCCCGACCCCGGGATAAGCGGTTGAAGATGAATGAATGAATATAAAATAAGATTAAAACTGTAAAAAAAGACATAGACGCAACTCAAACAAATCAATACAAACTTAAAATTAATTCACAAATAAAACAAATGCACGCAAGAATAAATTGTATTCACATTGAAAGTTTAAAAAACAACCTCTTGTGTCCTTGCAGTGTTGAACAGTAACTACATTTACTCAAGTACAACTATGAGGTATTTGTAATTTAGTATTTCTATTTGAAGAAGAAGAAGAATTACTGATTATGTTGTGTTTTTGTGTGTTTACTCTTTAATTTTGGTATTTTCTTTTTTAAAAAAAGACAAAAAAAAGAGTAATTTATCCATTTATTATTTTTCATTTATTTATTTAAAAATAAACAAAAATAAGGAAATAAATACCTTTATTAAAATGAAATAAATAAATAATAAGCTTCTTGAATATATATACTATTTTATATATATATATATATATATATATAATAATATATTATTACAAAATAATAAAGCATGGCATAAACCAAAGATGGATGCATTACCAAATTTAATATGTATTATGCAACAAATACTGAAAACATTAAAAAAGAAAAAACATTTGAAAAAAAACATTTGAAACATAAACAAGTACAAACACATACAGACATTGCCTATAAGGAAATAACTGATCATGTTGTGGATTATTATTATTTCCTTCTTGAAACCGGATCCATGACGACCAGAGTACTGGGTGGTATATTTTTTTTAATTAAATTAAATTAAATTAAAATAATAAAAAAAAAAGACAGAAAAAGAGTAATTTAGCCATTTATTGTCTTTTCATTCATTTATTTAAAAATATACAGATATAAATACGTTTATTAAAATGAAATAAATAAATAATAAGCTTCTTGAATATTATTGTGTATTTATTTCATTTAAAAAGTCCAAACACATACAGACTATAAGGAAATAACTGATTATGTTGTGTTATTTGTGTGTTTTTACTCTTTAATTTTTTTAAAAAGACAGAAAATAGAGTAATTTATCCATTTATTATTTTTCTTTTATTCATTTAAAAATATACAAAAATAAGTAAATAAATACCTTTATTAAAATGAAATAAATAAATAAAAAATAAGCTGTTTTTGTGTGTTTTTACTCTAATTTTCTCAAAAAAGACATAAAAAAGAGTAATTTATCCATTTATTGTTCTTCATTTATTCATTTAAAAATATACAAAAATAAGTAAATAAATGTGTTTATTAAAATTAAATAAATAAATAAATAACAAGCTGTTTTTGTGTGTTTTTACTCTTTATTTTTTTTAAAAGACATAAAAAAGAGTAATTTATCCATTTATTATTTTTCATTTATTTATTTAAAAATAAACAAAAATAAGTAAATAAATACCTTTATTAAAATGAAATAAATAAATAAAAAATAAGCTGTTTTTGTGTGTTTTTACTCTTTTATTTAAAAAAAAAGACAGAAAACACAGTAATTTAGCCATTTATTATTTTTCATTCATTTATTTAAAAATATACAAAAATAAGTAAATAAATGTGTTTATTAAAATGAAATAAATAAATAAATAATAAGCTGTTTTTGTGTGTTTTTACTCTTTAATTTTTAAAAAAAGACAGAAAACACAGTAATTTACGCGGCCGCCGCTGATTGGCTGAGCCGTGCCCCCGTGCGTGTCCCGGAAGTGAAAGCGCAGCACCGATGTGTGTCTGGAGCGGTGCAGGAATCCGTCGGTAGCGTTTGTTTTCAGCGGCGCAGGAAAAATGGACACTTTGAATAAACTGAAGCAGTTTGATGCTTATCCCAAAACTCTGGAGGATTTCCGAGTGAAGACGTGGGGAGGAGCGACCGGTGAGAGGCTGCTTTTATAAGAGAGAGAGAGAGGGGGGGGGGGGGAGAGAGAGAGAGAGAGAGAGAGAGAGAGAGAGAGAGAGAGAGAGAGAGAGAGAGAGAGAGAGAGAGAGAGAGAGAGAGAGAGAGAGAGAGAGAGAGAGAGAGAGAGAGAGAGAGAGAGAGAGAGAGAGAGAGAGAGAGAGAGAGAGAGAGAGAGAGAGAGAGAGAGAGAGAGAGAGAGAGAGAGAGACAGAAAGAGAGTGAGAGAGAGACACACACACACAGAGAAAGAGACACACACACACACAGAGAAAGAGACACACACACACACACACAGAGAAAGAGACACACACACACACACACAGAGAAAGAGACACACACACACACACACAGAGAAAGAGACACACACACACACACACAGAGAAAGAGACACACACACACACACACAGAGAAAGAGACACACACACACACACACAGAGAAAGAGACACACACACACACACACAGAGAAAGAGACACACACACACACACACAGAGAAAGAGACACACACACACACACACAGAGAAAGAGACACACACACACACACACAGAGAAAGAGACACACACACACACACACAGAGAAAGAGAGAGACACACACACACACACACACACACACACACACACACACACACACACACACACACACACACAGACACACACACACACAGACACACAGAGAGAGACACAGAGACACACACACACACACAGACACACAGAGAGAGACACACACACACAGAGACACACACACAGAGAGAGACACACACACACACACACACACACAGAAAGAGACACACACACACACACACACACACACACACAGAAAGAGACACACACACACACACACACACACACACACACACACACACACACACACACACACACACACACACACACACAGAGAGAGAGACACACACACACACACACACACACACACACACACACAGAGAGACACACACACACACACACAGAGACACAGAGACACACACACACACACACACACACACACACACACACACACACACACACACACACACACACAGAGAGAGAGACACACACACACACACACACACACACACACACACACACACAGACACACACACACACACACACACACACACACACACACACACACACACACACACAGAGACCATTCCTCCTTTAATGCTACAAATGTATCAAACGCATCAGGTCACAGCCTGAAACGTGTGTTTGCAGAACAATAGAAACATTTTAACATTTCAACAAAAGAGAAACAAATATGAAAGAAAATGCACCTTTATTCAGTCTGTGACATTTACTCATCAGCTGATTCATCTTTTAATGAAGCTTTTGTGATGTCACCGAACTTTAAAGGCGTTTTTAATCATAATGACTAAATATTTTATCTCTATATTAAGATTTATTCAAGTTATTCATAGTCTAAATTAAATAATCGCGTGGTAAAGCCGGTTTTTGTGCGCTTTAATGCTAATAATAAACTAAACTAAATAACTAATAAATGCAAAATAATGTAAGTATTTTCTCATTTTTAACAAGATTTTTTTTTCAAAATATCTCTGAAAATGTTAAATTTTGTGCTTGTTATTATTAATTTTAGTGAAATAATTAAAGCCTGTTTTCCAATATTTTATCCTATTTTATTTATTTATTTTTCCTTTTATTTTAATTACATTATAACAGTTCTCATGTGTTAATTCAATACGTAATAAATGCAAAATAATTTAAGTATTTTCTCATTTTTTAACAAGAATTTTACTGCAAAATATTTCACATCAGATTTTCTGAAAATGTTAAATTTTGTGCTTGTTATTAATTTAAATGAAATAATTAAAGCCTGTTTTTCAATATCTTATCAACATCTTTTTACGTTATCTGTAAGGTAAATTTGTCCTTATAAGTTTTATTACATTATTACAGTACTTGTGTAATTTTAATACGTAATAAATGCAAAATAATGTCGGTATTTTCTCATTTTTAACAAGAATTAAGTGCAAAATATAAACTCAAAATATTTCTGAAAATGTAAAATTATGTGCTTGTTATTTTTAATTTTAGTGAAATAATTAAAGCCTGTTTTCCAATATTTTATCCTATTTTATTTATTTATTTTTCATTTTATTTTATTACATTATTACAGTTCTTATACGCAGAAAAAGAAAATGCACCTTTATTCAGTCTGTGACATTTTCTCAGCAGCTGATTCATCTTTTAATGAAGCTTTAGTGATGTCACCGAACTTTAAAGGCGTTTTTAAGGATAATGACTAAATATTTTATCTGTGTATTAAGATTTATTCCAGTTATTCATAGTCTAAATTAAATAATTGCACAGTAAAGCCTGTTTTTGTGCGCTTTAATACGTAATAAATGCAAAATATTATTATTATTATTAACAAGATTTCTTTTCAAAATATCTCTGAAAATGTTAAATTTTGTGCTTGTTGTTTTTAATTTTAGTGAAATAATTAAAGCCTGTTTTCCAATATTTTATCCTATTTTATTTATTTATTTTTTATTTTATTTTATTACATTATTACAGTTCTCTTGTGTTAATTCAATACGTAATAAATGCAAAATAATTAAAGTATTTTCCCACTTTAACTAGAATTTATTGCAAAATATAAACTCAAAATATCTCTGAAAATGTTAAATTATGTGCTTTTTATTATTAATTTATTATTTAGTTATTTTTAATTTGAATGACAAAATTAAAGCCCATTTTTTGTACCTTTTCTGTAGATTTCATTTAATTTTCATTAAATTATTACAGTACTTGTGTATATTTAATACGTAATAAATGCAAAATAATTTAAGTATTTTCTCATTTTTAACAAGAATTTATTGCAAAATATTAATTCAACATATTTCACATCAGATTTTCTGAAAATGTTAAATTATTATTACTTGTTATTGTTAATTTTAGTGAAATAATTAAAGCCTGTTTTCCAATATTTTATCCTATTTTATTTATTTATTTTTTATTTTATTTTAATTAAATTATTACAGTTCTCATGTGTTAATTCAATACGTAATAAATGCAAAATAATTTAAGTATTTTCCCTTTTTCTAACAAGATTTTATTGCAAATGTAAACTCTAAATATTTCTGAAAATGTTAAATTATGTGCTTTTTATTATTAATTTATTATTTAGTTATTTTTAACTACATTTTTTGTAGCTTATCTGTAGATTTCATTTTATTTAATTACATTATTACAGTTCTCATGTGTTAATTCAATACGTAATAAATGCAAAATATTTAAAGTATTTTCTCATTTTTAACTAGAATTTATTGCAAAATATTAATTAAAAATATTTCACATCAGATTTTCTGAAAATGTAAAATAATGTGCTTATTTTCAATATCATCATATTTTTTTTACCTTATCTGTTGATTTAATTTAATTTTAATCACATTATTACAGTACTTTTGTGTTAATTCAATGTGTAATAAATGTAAAATAGTGTCTGTATTTTCTTTTTTATTAAGAACTTCAGAGCAAAATATAAACTCAAAATATTGCTGAAAATGTTAAATTATGTGCTTATTATTAATTTTTGTTTTCAATATCTATCAATCAATATATTTTACCTTATCTGTTGATTTAATTTAATTTAATTATATTATACAGTTCTTGTGTATATTTAATACGTAATAAATGCGAAATAATTAAAGTATTTTCTTATTTTTAACAAGAATTTATTGCAAAATATAAACTCAAAATATTTCACATCAGATTTTCTGAAAATGTTAAATTATGTGCTTGTTATTATTAATTTTAGTGAAATAATTAAAGCCTATTTTCCAATATTTTATCGTATTTTATCTTATTTATTTTTTATTTTATTTTATTACATTATTCTGTAATAATGTAATTCTTATACGCAGAAAAAGAAAATGCACCTTTATTCAGTCTGTGACATTTTCTCAGCAGCTGATTCATCTTTTAATGAAGCTTTTGTGATGTCACCGAACTTTAAAGGCGTTTTTAAGGATAATGACTAAATATTTTATCTGTATATTAAGATTTATCAGCCTGTTCTCTGGTTATTCCAGTAAAACATAGGCTAAATTAAATAATCGCGTGGTAAAGCCGGTTTTTGTGTATATTTAATATGTAATAAATGCAAAATAATTAAAGTATTTTCTCATTTTTTTTAACAAGAAAATATTTTTGAGGTGTATTTTATTTTATTTTTATCTTTTATCGTCTTTTTTGCCTTATCTGTTGATTTCATTTCAATTTTATTATTAATTTCTAATTTTTACTGATCGTCCGATTGTTTATCGTGCTTTGTTGTTGTTTGTTTAAATATAAATAGTATGGATTCGTATGTGCTTTAGCTTTTACTTTGTCTGTCAAATCACTTTGTAACATTGGTTTTCAAGGTGCTATAAAATAAAGTTATCATTTTTTTATAGATATATTTAAAATATGATTTTACTTTATTAATTAATGTACATGTTACAAAGACAGTTAAGAGGTAAGAACGACCAGTGGAGGCAAAAAAACCCGTTTCTTCTACTTCATACTTCTACTTTAGTACATTTATTCATATAACATTTATACTTTATTATTTATATATATATATATATATATGTACAGTAATTAAGATCAGCTGCAACCTTAAAGTGTTGAACACATCGATGCAGCGCTGGTTTAACTTTTATTGTAATGTATTTCTCCGTGTCTGTGCAGTGACCATCATCAGCGGCGTCATCATGTTGATCCTGTTCATCTCCGAGCTGCAGTACTATCTCACTAAAGAGGTGAGTTCATCCACAACATCTGATCATTTGGTATTGTCTTAAATTTGAATTCCTTACGCTGAGGAGGTTTCGTTTTCGGTCCATGTTGTTTGTTTGTTTCTCTGCAGAATTACGTAAAAAATACTATTATAAGTTTTCATGAAATATGTTTGAAGGGTGAAGAACGAGCTAAAGAAGAACTCATTAAATGTTGGAATGGATCTGATTCATGTTGCGATACAAAAATTACGTTTTACTTTCGTTAACGTTGCACGACGTGGCATTTACGCTGCATTCATGTGGTGTCGGAATAATCGGAAAAGTTCCTGACTTGGAAAAAGTCTTTGCTCTCTGAGCGTCCTTCTGGTTAATTTGAGTTAAGAGTTGTCCTTGATTAAAGTTAGTTAACTACTTGATTAGACGATTTAATCGACAGAACTCAGTTTTTCCACCAAGAATCATGAGTAACTTTTAAAATCTTGTGTTTACCAGAGATGAGTTCATGAGTTTCTTTGAAATACGTCATTCAGAAAAAAATGACGAATCGGTTCAGCTCTATATTAGGGCGCACTCACACTGTCGTTCTGTCCCGGGCCAAAACCGGTTTTTCAGCTAAAGCCTAGTACCTTTAAGCAGTGTGAGTGCACCCGTTCCGCGCATAACAGCCGCCCACAGCCCGCTTGAAAGAGGTGGGCTTTAGCGGAGCCGTTTGCACATGTACGAGCACGAGCGTGCGCACGTGTACGAGCACGAGCCCTACGGCGGTAGCGTTATGTCCGCCTGTTCGGACATGTAAATAGAAGGACAGACCATGCGCGGACATTTAACAACAACAAGAATGGTGGTGAAAGGTTCACGTTGGTGTGATGCGGAGGTGGAGTGTTTACTGCAGATTTGGTCGATGAAAAGATTCAAAAACAGTCGACAAGACGCACAAAAACTCCGAGGTCTGTGGAAAGATTTGTAAACAAAGCCACACACACGCGATCAATGCGTGTGACGTGTTACGGCGTGATGGCGTATGGACAGCAAGAAGCATTGGCCGAGGCCCAGGCAGTGTGAGTACAAACAGGGCTGGGGCGCGGGGGGGAGAGGGAGGGGGGACAAGTACCCTAAAGTCCGGGTCGCGGTGCGGAAGGACAGTGTGAGTACCTGGTTTTTCAGGAGATGTTACACATCTATAATTTAACAGTGGGACTGTGCACACAGGAGGCTGTCTGTGCTTCTTTGTGGAGTTTCTGTGAGCATCATCAGACCTGCAGCTCCCGCAGTCACTAGCGCTCCCACCAACAGTAGCTTGGAAGCTTACAGAGCTATGGTGGACAAGTGTCAATATTAGTAAAAACCATTAAACACTTAAATTGATTATGTTTCTAAATGGTTACATTTATATTTTTCTGCCACTTTTCTAGGTTCAGTCAGGTCTTTTTAGTTAATTAACTACTAGGAATTATTGGTAAATATATTTATATGCATATTTAAGCTGGGAAGTACTGACAAATGTGACTTAAATGTTAATAAATTCATGCATTTATTGAAGGAGCTTTACTCAAAATACTGGAAGAAAACACGGCTGTAATTACCTCCATGTGTGTCTCACAGACTGTTCGCCAATAGGTGTAATACAGATGTTTTTTACGGCTACATGCACGAACATGCACACAAGGGATGCAAATTAGCTGCATGGCTAAAATCCCATACGTGTAAATTAGATCTCCACACTGGCCTGGGAACGCCTCGGGATCCCCCAGTAAGGGCACACTCACACTGTCCTTCCGCACCGCGCCCCGGGCTTTAGGGTACTTGTCCCCCCTCCCTCTCCCCCCGCGCCCCAGCCCCATTTGTACTCACACTACCTGGGCCTCGGCCAATGCTTCTTGCTGTCCATACGTCATCACGCCGTAACACGTCACACGCATTGATCGCGTGTGTGTGGCTTTGTTTACAAATCTTTCCACAGACCTCAGAGTTTTTGTGCGTCTTGTCGACTGTTTTTGAATATTTTCATCGACCAAATCTGCAGTAAACACTCCACCTCCGCATCACACCAACGTGAACCTTTCACCACCATTGTTGTTGTTGTTGTTAAATGTCCGCGCATGGTCCCTCCTTCTATTTTCTATGTCCCAACAGGCGCACATAACGCTACTGCCGTAGGGCTCGTGCTCGTGCTCGTACACGTGCAAACGGCTCTGCTAAAGCCCACCTCTTTCAAGCGGGCCGTGGGCGCTTGTCGGCTGTTATGCGCGGAGCGGGTGCACTCACACTGCTTAAAGGTACTAGGCTTTAGCTGAAACCAGTTTTGGCCCGGTACAGAACGACAGTGTGAGTGCACCCTAAGAGCTGGTTGATGTGGCCCGGGAAAGGGAAGTTGGGGTCCCCTGCTAAAGCTGTTGCCCCCGAGACCCGACCCCGGATAAGAGGCTGAAGATGAGATGAGATGTTCATTAATATGTTTTGTCCCATTTAAAAAAAAAATGAACAAATTAGTTTAAATTCAACAAACACAGATGGAGACGTCATCACTCCACTATATCTTTACACATCCAATGTTTGTTTACTGCTGTAGTAATGATCTGAATGTCCACTTCAGCTCTTTCTTTGAATAATCAAAGGCTTTATTGTACCTTACTAAGTTCCTCTCATTACGGGACAGGTGTGATGGTGCAAGATGTATTTAATTGTTTTCTACGTGGCATTAAAAAGTCAAGTTAACCTGTTGAACGCTGCAGAAACCCTGTACCGGTTAACTGTGTTTGAACACTGACAGCATTGTGTTGGATTGACAGTCAACACTTATCCGCTTGTTCCCAAGCTTCAGATCGTATCACAGGTTCTTCATTAGCAGGAGTTTTCTTCGTTATCGTGGAGCTGCAGATGTTCTCATCTGTTCCCAAAATGCCCTGAAATCTGCTGTTGTTGAAGCTGTTTCCAAAACCAAGACTGTATTCTTTCGTTGTTGTTGTTGCAGGTGATGAAAGGCAAACTTCTGTTAACTACAATTATAATATAGTTATTGTAAAATGATTAATGAGCATAATAAATGCAGCCTGAGGTTAACATTAACCAGCTCTCCGCCTTCAGGAAGCACTTCCTGTTAGACCAGTCGGATGAGTCCGATCACACAAAGGGGACCTGACTTCAGTATTTATTTATTTTTATATACTTGATGCCGTGACGTTATGATGAAGGTCCAACGTGAGGAGGAAAATCAGACAAATTATGAGAGTAAACATGTTGTAATTAAAACAAAGTCATCACAAAAAATATCTTTTTAGTGTAATTATGAAAATAATACACGTTTTAAAGCTGTGTAATTGTCAGGAAAGAAGAAGAATTACTTTATTGATCCCGCACGCGCACACACGTGCACACACACACACACACACACACACACACACACACACACAATTAAGGAGAGATGTTAGAGCGAGGGGGCTGCCAGTGACCAGCGCCCCGAGCAGTTGGGGGTTCAGTGAACTGATGAACTGACACCTCTCCAGCCACCAGTCCACGCTCCATACATGGTCCATACAGGGACTTGAACCAGTGACCCTACGTTTCCCAGCCAAGTCACCCATGGACTGAGCTACTGCCGCCCCGTGAAAGTGACTGCAGTGTAAAATCATGTGTCTTTTCCAAGGAATACAGCAACTGTTCTGTCTCCTTTAAACTCACAAGATTCATATTTATTACCTTTGCATTGAACAGTTTTATATTCATCAGATAAAACAGATAGCAAGTGTTAAAGTGCGGTTTCTGGCTTGAGTTGTTGTCAGCTGCTGTTTTTTTGTGTAATAGAACTAAAATTACGTATATCTCGTAGAGCTGGTTAGCGTCGGACCCGTGTATTTTCCTGTTTCAGAGATTTTAAACAATGAACTGAGTGGCAGAAATTCTACTTTACAGCAAAAAAAACTACATCAGGCTTCACCAACATCACTAAAACAGAGCTCAACACTCAGGGCGCACTCCCACTGTGCGTCCGTACCGTGACCCGTGCTTTAGGGTACTTGTCCCGCCCTCCAGGCCCGTTTGTACTCACACTACCTGGGCCTCAGTGCTTGTTGCTGCCTATACGTCATCACGTCGTAACACAACACCGTGACGCGCATTGATCGCGCGTGTGTGGCTTTGTTTCCAAATCTTTCCGTAGACCTCTGAGATTTTGTGCGTCTTGTCGACTGTTTTTGAATCTTTTCATCGACCAAATCTGCAGTAAACACTCCACCTCCGCATCACACCAACGTGTATGTTCTGGTGCGCTCTTGCGTGCATTTACTCATTATTTCTGCTTACAGGTGGTAACTGTGTATATTTCTGACTGTACCACGACCTTCTCATGAACCATGGGGTCCCTGTCTATAAGCTTTCCTAGCTGCCTTTGGGAGACCCGTTCACTCTACCCAATTAAAACTCTGTAATACCAACTGTACTATATTATATTATGTTTGAAGTGGTTTTTGTGAATAAACTAAACATCAGATATGTTGAGCTCAGTGCGTCACGCATTAATATCAGATGTGTCTCCGCTGAATGTTCTCTGCAGGTTCACCCGGAGCTTTACGTCGACACGTCTCGAGGAGACAAACTGAAAATCAACATCGACATCATTTTCCCTCACATGCCCTGCGCCTGTAAGTAATACGGCTGTTACCTCACTTCCTTAGCGACATGTTAATGACGACACGTGCAGATTATAAACGCCTTCGCCCCTCGTTCTGTTTCTGTCAACTCTCAGATCTCAGCATAGATGCGATGGACGTGGCCGGCGAGCAGCAGTTGGATGTGGAACACAATCTGTTCAAACAGCGGCTGGACAAAGACCTGAAAGCGGTCACCCTCGAGGCAGAAAAACACGGTAAACCTCTTTTTTTCATGTCTGCTTATTGGTATTTTAGTCAACAAACGTAAACACTGCATACAAATTATTATACAAAATATTACAAAAACAGTACAATAATAATAATAACAATTAATAAAACAAACTTTCATGACACCTTGGGTGTGATGAAAGGGGCCCTTTCATCACACCCAAGGTGTAGAGCCGCTGCTCCTTTGCGTTGAAAGGAGCCAGTTGAGGTGGTTCAGACATCTAGGGCGCCCTCACACTGTCCTTCCGCACCTCGCCCCGGGCTTTAGGGTCCCTCTCCCCCCCAACCCCAGGCCCGTTTGTACTCACACTACCTGGGCCTCGTGCAAATGCTTCTTGCTGCCTATACGTCATCACGCCGTAACACGTCACACGCATTGATGACGTCATCACGATGCTTCGCTTTGTTTACAAATCTTTCCGTAGAACTCTGAGTTTTTGTGCGTCTTGTCGACTGTTTTTGAATATTTTCATCGACCAAATCTGCAGTAAACACTCCACCTCCGCATCACACCAACGTGAACCTTTCACCGCCATTGTTGTTGTAAAATGTCCGCGCATGGTCCGTCCTTCTATTTTCTATTTCCGAACAGGCGCACATAAATTACGTCAGAACCGCCGTAGGTGTCGTGCTCGTGCTCGTACACGTGCAAACATTCTTTACAAAAGCCCACCTCTCTCAGAACGGCCATGGACGGCCAGCTGGCCGCAGTTATGCGCGGAGCGGTTGCACTCACACTGGTCAAACGCACTAGGCTTGACCCGAAAAACCTGTCTTGGCACGGTGCGGGTGGACAGTGTGAGTGCGCCCCTAGTAAGGATGCCCCCTGGCCGCCTCCCTAGGGAGGTGTTCCAGGCACGTCCAGCTGGGAGGAGGCCTCTGGGAAGACCCAGGACCAGGTGGAGAGATTAGATCTCCACACTGGCCTGGGAACGCCTCAGGATCCCCCAGTTAGAGCTGGTTAATGTGGCCCGGGAAAGGGAAGTTTGGGGTCCCCTGCTAAAGCTGCTGCCCCCACGACACGACCCCGGATAAGAGGCTGAAGATGAGATGAGAGACCAAAATATATGAGAATGGTTCGCATTCAGTTGCACACGATTTCTCAAACAATATTGTTTTTGTCCTGATTGTTTGTTTTTTATATTTGGTGTCATTTAAGAAAACGTTAAATTTTTCCAACCAAGCTTCCTCCCTACATTTTTAGAGCTTGTGGATGTATGTCGGGTTTTAAATAAGGACTGCAAATCACTCCCAGACAACTCCATATTGAATTATTTTTCCTATTTCACTGGGTGCACTTTTTTGATTTGCCGACGCCGCGCGTTTACAGATGACGCTGTAAAAGGATTATTTTATACTGAGGGGTCAAACTAAACCATGGTTTTGTGTTTTGATGTGTAGACCTTGGCACGGCTGACGATGGTGAAGTGTTTGACCCCAGTTCACTCGACCCAAACAGATGTGAAAGCTGCTACGGAGCTGAGACTGAAGACCTAAAGTGAGAGACACACACACACACACACACACACACACACACACACACACACACACACACACACACACACACACACACACACACAAACAGGCTCTGCTTTTCATTCCTTTGTATTTTCTTTTTCTGCGTAACCTTGTAATTTACTTTGCCGTGTGTGTGTGTGTGTGTGTGCAGATGCTGTAACACCTGCGATGACGTGCGTGAGGCGTACCGGCGGCGAGGCTGGGCGTTCAAGAGTGCCGACACCATCGAGCAGTGCAAGAGGGAGGGCTTCACACAAAAGATGCAGGAGCAGAAGAATGAAGGCTGTCAGGTTTACGGCTTCCTGGAGGTTAACAAGGTACTTCAAAATCTTAACTGTGGATTATCGTTAGTTCTCACAAACGTCAGGTTTCTGCTGAAGGACGTTTAATGTGTGAGGAGAAGTATCAGTATGCGTTCAGTGACTTGTTATGCCTCAATGACAAAAGTACTCTAGACCAAGCTGCTGAATTACATTTGTATTAATTTAAACTCTTTGTTTGCAGTGCTTGTTATTCAATTATTCCTTAAAAGGCACTGAAACAAAATTACTACATCAGGAAAAACATACTTGAAGTCATCCTCAGACTGTCAACGCTTGACATTTATTCTGCTCTTGTTCTGTTTCAAACACAACCTCATGTTTTAATTTTGCTTGACGCAGCGTTATATTATATTATTATATTATTAGAGTATTAGAGCGTGATCACACTGTCCTTCCGTACCGTGACCCAGGCTTTAGGGTACTTGTCCCCCCTCCCTCTCCCCCCGCGCCCCAGCCCCGTTTGTACTCACACTACCTGGGCCTCGGCCAATGCTTCTTGCTGTCCATACGTCATCACGCCATAACACGTCACACGCATTGATCGCGTGTGTGTGGCTTTGTTTACAAATCTTTCCGTAGACCTCAGAGTTTTTGTGCGTCTTGTCGACTGTTTTTGAATCTTTTCATCGACCAAATCTGCAGTAAACACTCCACCTCCACATCACACCAACGTGAACCTTTCACCGCCATTGTTGTTGTTGTTAAATGTCCGCGCATGGTCCGTCCTTCTATTTACATGTCCGAACAGGCGCACATAACGCTACTGCCGTAGGGCTCGTGCTTGTACACGTGCGCACACTCGTGCTCGTACATGTGCAAACGGCTCCGCTAAAGCCCACCTCTTTCAAGCGGGCCGTGGACGGTCCGCTGGCCGCAGTTATGCACGGAGCGGGTGCACTCACACTGCTTAAAGGTACTAGGCTTTAGCTGAAAAAACGGTTTTGGCCCTGGCCAGAAGGACAGTGTGAGTGCGCCCTAAGTGACTGCAGTCCAAAATCATGTGTTTTGCATGAACGACGGCAACTCATCTCATCTCATCTTCAGCTTCTTATCCGGGGTCGGGTCGCGGGGGCAGCAGCTTTAGCAGGGGACCCCAAACTTCCCTTTCCCGGGCCACATTAACCAGCTCTAACTGTGGGTTCCTGAGGCGTTCCCAGGCCAGTGTGGAGATCTAATCTCTCCACCTGGTCCTGGGTCTTCCCTGAGGCCTCCTCCCAGCTGGACGTGCCTGGAACACCTCCCTAGGGAGGCGCCAAGGGTTCATCCTTACTAGATGATCCTGAACCACCTCAACTGGCTCCTTTCAACGCTAAGGAGCAGCTGCTCTACTCCGAGTTCCTCACGGATGCTGAACTTCTCCCCCTCTCTCTAATGGAGACTCCAGCCACCCTCCTGAGGAAACACATTTCGGCCGCTTGTACCCGCGACCTGGTTCTTTCTGTCATGACGATGGCAACTGTTAATTATATTTGGACACTTTGCTCTTAAATACGACAATAATACTGTGACTTTATTCTTGTGTTGTGACGACTTTATTATATAAGTTTCCTTTTTCCTGACAGTGTCGTGTACGACTGTATAAACTATAGGAGTAGTATATTCTACTATGATTGGATTTATTTTATTCATCCACTCTTCCTCTTTGTGTCTCAGGTGGCAGGAAATTTCCACTTCGCTCCTGGAAAAAGTTTCCAGCAGTCTCATGTCCACGGTAAGACCTGCTGTACACACACACACACACACACACACACACACACACACACACACACACACACGCAACATTCAAATGTTTTTCAACACCATGTGTCAGACGATATCCAGATACAAAACTTTAAACTTTGATACAACACTAGCATAAAAACGCACTCACTACCTTTTTTGATACCACAGAAAAGAGAAAAGAGTGTTTGGCATTAATTTATATATTCATGTATTTAATTGCTAAATGCCGTCATGCTAAAATAAAAGGGTTGTTGAGAAACATTTGATTGTTCCATCTCTGTTCATTCATCATCCCTAATCATATATTCACACATCCATTAACAAATCATCCATTAATTACATCTAATTTCTCTTAGCTTCTGATTGCATGTTGAGATTTTACAGAAGCTTTTAATCAGCGCGGTCGGTGTAGGACACAGTGCCGTATTCTGCAGCCCTGCAGTTCAGTGCGGTTCAGCTCCCTGTTGTACAGTTGAAGGTCAGACAGCAGCTCATAGATGGTTTTTACTTCATGCTGTTGAAGGTTGTGTTTTAAATGCAATTTTTAAATCTCATTGTTAACTCACCAGTTGATCCGGTACAAATTTCAGCAAATGTTTTGGAACAGACGTCTGAGGGCGCACTCACACTGTCCTTCCGCACCGGGCCAAAACCGTTTTTTCAGCTAAAGCCTAGCGCGTTTGACCAGTGTGAGTGCACCCGCTCCGCGCATAACTTCAGCCAGCTGGCCGTCCACGGCCCGTCTGAGAGAGGTGGGTTTGTAGAGCGCGTTTGCACATGTACGAGCGCGAGCGTGCGCACGTGTACGAGCACGAGGCCTACGGCGGTTCTGAGGTCATTTCCTGTGCGCCTGTTGGGACATAGAAAAAAGAAGGAGGGACCATGAGCGGACATTTAAAACAATGGCGGTGAAAGGTTCACGTTGGTGTGATGCGGAGGTTGAGTGTTTACTGCAGATTTGGTCGATGAAAAGAGTCAAAAACAGTCGACAAGACGCACAAAAACTCAGAGGTCTATGGAAAGATTTGTAAACAAAGCGACGCATCGCCATGATGTCATCAATGCGTGTGACGTGTTACGGCGTGATGACGTATAGGCAGCAAGAAGCATTCACCGAGGCCCAGGTAGTGTGAGTACAAACGGGCCTGGAGGGGGGGACAAGGACCCTAAAGCACGGGGCACGGGACGGACGGACAGTGTGAGTGCGCCCTGAACTTATCCAGGTCTGGTTAAATCTGACTCTGGTGCGTTCGCCCCTTTGGTGCCATTTGTGTGTCCAGACACTGTAGCAGAAACAGAACAACTGCAATGAGACTCTTTAGAGCAAGTTAGTCCTAAAACCTTTGCTTAAATTTTTATTGTTTCTTAATGGTATGATAAGTAAATTAATTTACCCAATTAAAATAGAAGAACATTTTTTTATGCTGTTCACTCTTCCTGTTCCTTTCCTGTCTTTCTCTTCTTGCAAAAGCTGAACTGGAGAATTTGTTCAATTCATTATTATTATTATTTTTGTAAGTTTGAGTCCCAGGAAGACATCAAATTTCTCTTTTGGGTCTCGAGCTGAAAAAGGAGGAGGTCCCAAACAAGCTCTTGATCTGACCAAACTACTATTAGGGGTGGTACGGTTTATTAAAAACAAGATCCGTCCCGTTAGGTAAACTTGTCACGGTTCTGGACACGTGTTTACCGGTCCGTTTATGAGGTGCAACGCAGCGTGCGCCTCCATGGCCGCTGTGCGTCTCAGCGCGCTGGGAGACTTGCTCCATTCGCTCCCCGTAGGCGCGCGGCCGCAACGTTCTGCGCGCTCCCGCTACCCACGCTCCCGCTACACTCTTCTCGCGCTCCCGCTATGCACGCTCCCGCTACTTTCTTCTTCGTGGGTTTCTGAATCATCTTGGCTCAATCATAGACATAAAGAGTAGACGCCTCATCGAACGTTGGGTCTACTGGCGTTGACGAGCGGTGGGGCCGCCATCTTGGCCCGGTCGCCCGCTCCACTCAGTGTAAGGACAGGACACGGTTCAGCGTATTTTAATATTCACAGTGGGATTAACAGTAATAGAATATTCTGATATATGATATATGTGATGTATGATAGGTGTTTTGCAAACACTATAAATATAAACACAACAAGAGAAATCATTTATAGAGTATTAATAGGCTGTATTTCATACATGAATACATAAATCTCTCTCGCTCACTCTCTCTCTCTCTCTCACACACACACACACACACACACACACACACACACACACACACACACACACACACACACACACACACTCAGAGAAAATTAAAATACATATAAATCAAGAGTATCAATACAATTAGGTCAGAGAGAGAGATGACATTTTGGACACATCTAAATACAAGTCAAACAGACACACTTCCATTTAAAGCACTAAAAAAAGCAAGAGCCGAACCCTATATGTTTATGAATATTCAGAAATGATCCATGCTCTGCCAGTCGCATAGTCGTGGTAGTGGAGAGGAGAGGGAGGGTCCACATTTGAGCGAGTGTGTGTGGTATAAAAATATATATAACATTTTGTTAAATCGATCATTTTCACACTGTTTTGTTCTTGCACAGTTACCAATGAGAGTGTAGCTCTCATTCTAAAAGACAGTGATGTTGTAGGAGTACTTTGTATAGTATCTAAAATGACTGTGTCCTTTGTTTTTAGGCAAGGTCTAATTATGTGAATGTCTTCTTTATTACATATTTTAATTATGTAGTAATTGTATTTAATGTGCAAACAAAAACACGGGGCATAGTTCAGTAATATCCATTTTAAATTATACAAACCATTTAAGATTTTTCCTTAGTTAAATAAATGTATGATTTTTTTAACTCCTGTGGTACAACTGAACTAAAAAAGCGTGGACTCATCAGTTCTGCTTTACAAACATGTGACGTTCTCGTGCTGCTTTAAGTGGAGATGTGGAGAACCAAGTAAAAATGTATGGAACATTTAGTTCAGCTGTGAGAATATCGGGCACAGAGTGGAAATACATGTTCACGCTTGCCTCGTAAATCTCTGATTCATTCTTTATAATAAAGCCCACATCATGTTGCTCCTGTTTGATGAAACAGTTTAACAGCAAAGGATATTGGTCAGATTCTGTCACTTCTCCTTTGAGTCTAAACTTTAAAAAAAAAGTGACATGACATGAAAAATGATCTCATAATTCATGTCAATGTCATGTTCAATATTTAAAAAAACAAAACTGAGAATATCTGAGGTGACCTGAGATGAACCGTCTCTGAAGTGTCTTCCTCTCATGAAACCACAGCACATCCTCCGCTGACCTACTGCTGGAAATGTGCAACCATTTACACTAGACCACATGTACAACAACCCCTCTCCTCCCTGCTTCTCCTTTCATATCTACACAGGCATGCACACACACACACACACACACACACACACACAGGCATGCACACACACACACACACACACACACACACACACACACACACACACACACACACACACACACACACACACACACACACACACACACACACATCTGGCCGGGGGGTAAATTAACTAACATTCCCACAGAGGCTAATCTCCACGCCTCTACTGTGACAAGATAATAATAATAAAATAAGGGACAGCAGCTCCTCTGGCAGCTAAATATGTATCTACCTGCCACAGCCTGAGGGACTCACTATAACATTCAAAAATGCATGGATTTATGTCTAATTGTTTAAAATTGTACTGTACCGTACTGATTATGAATTGTAATATTGTAATATTAGATTAGAGCAGGAATACGCTGCACAGTGCTCTGGCATCTTGTTCCTTCTGCTGCTCAACTCAGAGGCTCAACGAGTCACTCATAGAACTGATCTGGGAGAAGGACCGATCCAAGATGGCGGCCGCATTTCTCGCGGCCCAACGTTCGATGCGGCATCTACTCTTTATATGTCTATGGGCTCAATAGTATCCCGCTGCAGCTCCGGAGCACAAGCCTCTGGCTCGACGGAAGTGACGCAGTAGTTTAAAAAAAAAAACTTTATTGAAAAAGTACAAAACATAGAAACCGTTAAAGGAAGTGACGCAATGTTTTTTTAACTTTATTGGAAAAGTACAAAACAAAGCAACAGCTAAAGGAAATTATTTTATCAATGGCCTCGTTTTTAAAAATACGTTTTTTTTCAACTTTATTGAAAAAGTACATATAATTCCCCTCAGAGACACACACACACACACACACACACACACACACACACACACACACACACACACACACACACACACACACACACACACACAGTTACTGTATATTCATCAGTTAGTGTATCTTACAGTTAATTTAGTCCTGAATATTGTGACATTACAAAAATAAAAATCTAAAATCAAATATTACAATGTGGATGTTTTAGTGAAGACAAACAAGTGTAAAGTTTTAATGGAAACAAAAATGACATGCAACTTTATTTATAACGTGAAATATCCAAATAAAAGTAGTTGGCTGTAGAAAAGGACAATACTTAAAGTCAGTCCAAGAGCCCAACAGTCCTGTGACTGCCAATAAAGATGCATCCTCTAGAAAGGTCAAATATAACTATAAAAAGTATATATATATATATATATATATATATATATATATATATATATATAACATCTGATCTGCAAAATAACACTAGATTTAAAAAAATAACCAGAAAACAAAAACACTTCCTAGCAGGAAATGAGCATCTGACCTGAACACCACACACTCTCTGCTTGTCTAGAACAAGGACCCCGACCAGAAGTTTACACTGAATACAGAATCATGCAAACCAAACATGCATCCAACACACACACACACACACACACACACACAGATTTATAACATTGCATTTAAACGACCTAAATCCAGTACGTACTGAAGCATAAGCACTGAACTGAAATGTTGCGACTGTAGAAATTTTGTGGACGTTTAATTGCTCCAGTCGTAATCTCATTAATTCTGGGCAGAAACAAATATTTAGATAGAATAAACTATACTATAGATCATAGTTGTGATGTAGTCTGACAAAAACCAACACAACCTTTAAAAACGACTCCTCTTAAAATAGTCAGAGCATTTCAGTGCATCGAGAATTGACACCTGCTGTATATTTATCCTAGAATCGCTCAAATTAACATTATAAATGCCACTGCTGAATTTAATGCTATCTGTGACTAAACAAACCATCACACTGTGCCACCAGAGTGTATATAATTACAATAAATGTATGGTTTCTACTCATTAATTTAAAGATGTGTAAGTAGTGTGCCACCTAAAAGTTGAAAGATGTCCAACCCACAGAAGAGTAGACAGCTCCGATTGACTAAACATACGTAACAGATGGCCAATCTGAATGCCAGCTGCTTCAAATTAAAGCTAAACTTATCAATATTTTTTATATTAATAATAAATGACTATATGTGATGTGAAAGGTCAGTTAATTTTTAAGAAATCACAAAATGAAAACTGTAAATGTCAAGTCAAGACATCTTTATTGTCCCCCTACAGTCAGCAGCAAAAACAACAGTATAATGCACAATAATGACACATATGATGACAAAGAGCTAATAATCAAAAGAGATGGAATACACAACGACATGAGTGACATGGGACAACACTTAACAATCATCAATCAACAAAGTGCAACACTCCTCACTGGATAAAAATAATAATAAATGTTAGAGCAGACAGATTGTGAGATGGGGCAGAGTTTGATCAGCAGACACATTAGTTTGGATTAACAAAGTTTAGTTTAATAGCCTTTTAATATTAATCCAATTTTAGAATTCAATAATCATCTAGGCAACAATAAACAGTCATTTTGTCACTATTTTACTTCGATTTTAATGAGGCAAAGTTAATTTACCAGTGTGTAATAGCTTTTTTTATTTCATCTATATCTACAGATTGCTAGTTAGCTCGTAGTTAGCAACATTATCAACATAGCAAAGCTTACGTTGTTTTTAAACGTCTCCATTATCTCCATCATTTTCCAAGCAGTGACAGCGAGTATCCTCAAATTCCCGCCTACTTTCTGTTATCATACGTCACTTCCGTCGAGTCCGGGGCTTGTGTCGAGTGAGGGGCTTGTGCACCGGGGCTGCAGCTGGATGTTACTCGCTAAGCTCCTCTCTGTTGTTGTTCTCAATCGTATCTGTGGTCAAATCTGCGGTTAAATCACCACATCAACGTCTCTTTCTACTCTTAAAAAGAAAGGTTGACACAGAAAATGTCCATGTACTTTCTGGTATTATACGTCACTTCCGTCCAGTCAGGGGCTTGTGCTCCGGGGCTGCAGCTGGATGTTACTCGCTAAACTCCGCTCTGTTGTTGTTCTCAATCGTATCTGCGGTTAAATCGCCACATCAGTGTCTCTTTCTACTCTTAAAAAGAAAGGTTGACACAGAAAAACACCAGTTCACCAGAGAAGGGACAGAGAAGTTTTAGTGTCTGTCTCTGTGAAGCCTGAGTTTACTCTGCAGCCATATCTGCGTATAAAGAGGAGAACTTCAGAGATAAGATAATAACACCACTTTACCACTGAAGTGTAAAAAATACTGCATTTATATTACGTTCATTTGTGTCAGTCCAGTTTCTGATGAATAAACTAATGTTTCATATGTGCTCGTCAGCCTGGTAAAGTAGCTAATAACTGAAGTAATCAGATAAATGTAGTGGAGTAAAAAGTAGAATATTTCCGCTGATTTGTAGAGGAGTAGAAGAATAAAGCAGCATGGAAATAAAATACTCAAGTGAAAGAGCCTCAAACTTTACTTTAGTCCAATAATGTGAGTGTAAACCTCTGGTTCACAGATTTGTTCATTTAATGGGGATTATGGGGATTATATCATTTAAAGGATTATTTTTTTACAAGCTTGTTGCACTTTGAGGCCTATGACTAATATCTACACTGATAAAATAAAGACCATATACTGCACTCCTATGTCGCCGCATTGTTTTACAATATCCATTAATGTGATGGTCATATTTTTCTGGCACCTCATTTTGGATAATTTTCGTCGACCGGCCTCAATTCCACATTAATTGAATAACCCTGATGTCGCCTTTATTCACTCAGTTCAGTAGGAAAGTTAAATTATTTTCAGCCATTTTCTACTTTATAAGAAACAGTGTTTGTCAGAGATACATGTCGTCTATTTCAGCACGTTCAGTGAAGCTGTTTGTGCGTTTTTTAGTGAAAGAAAACCTATTTTCTTCTTTTTTTCTAAGATTTGATAAAGTAATCGTGTTTATACTCTTACCTAGAACGCAAACAATTGTTTACCTTTTTGCCAAATAAATATATAAACGTGTAAATGCAGCAATGTCTCACTTCACTTTCATTTAAGATTGTTACAGTAATCCCTAAACAAGCTGCCTCATTATTTCACTTTTTGCATGATTGCATGACGTGTCCTTAAAATAATCTAATTATTAGGCTACAGATCTGATACATGGTATTTTTAGAATCTAAGGGCGCACTCACACTGCCCTTCCGCACCGCGCCCCGGGCTTTAGGGTACTTGTCCCCCCTCCCTCTCCCCCCGCGCCCCAGCCCCGTTTGTACTCACACTACCAGGGCCTCGGCAAATGCTTCTTGCCTGTCCATACGTCATCACGCCGTAACACGTCACACGCATTGATCGCGTGTGTGTGGCTTTGTTTACAAATCTTTCCATAGACCTCTGAGTTTTTGTGCGTCTTGTCGACTGTTTTTGAATCTTTTCATCGACCAAATCTGCAGTAAACACTCCACCTCCGCATCACACCAACGTGAACCTTTCGCCGCCATTGTTGTTGTTGTTAAATGTCCGCGCATGGTCCGTCCTTCTATTTTCTATGTCTGAACAGGCGCACATTAATTACTTCAGAACCACCGTAGGCCTCGTGCTCGTACATGTGCAAACGCACTTTACTAAAGCCCACCTCTCTCAGACGAGCCGTGGACGGCCAGCTGGCCGCTGTTATGCGCGGAGCGGGTGCACTCACACTGGTCAAACGCACTAGGCTTGACCCGAAAAACCTGTTTCGGCCCGGTGCGGAAGGACAGGGTGAGTGCGCCCTGAGAGAAATGGAAAAAAACAACCAAACCAAACCGAAAAACCGTGACCCCAAAACCGTGATATGAACCCAACCGTGGATTTTTTGAACCGTTCCACCCGTAGGTTAAATGTGTTAAATATGTTTTTGTTTGCTGTTATATTTGAAAGAGTAGCAGCAGAAACAAGAGACAAGAATCACATGTGCTGAAGATTTGACCGTAAACGACTTTGGCCGAAAATAAATCAGCTTCACCTTCATGTGGTCATGTGTTTGGGGGCTGCACGGTCACCCCGACAGAAGTTATGAAGCTTGTCCTTCCTTCTCAGTGTGGTTTGCTGCCCGTGAATCAGTTTGAATTGATCCTTTAATACTTTGAACCAAACAATGGTCATGATCACAGAAGCCTGAGGTTAGTTTAAAAAGCTGCATCCTCATGCATCACTGGTCGTGTCTTATTTAAAATATACATAAAAAAATTGCTTTGTCAGTGTTGTGCAGCCCCTACTGGCGTCCTCATACACAGTAAAGGGGAACATCACCTCGATGATGGATTCCAACATGTTTTCTCCGCGGTCTCGGAAAGTTCAACCGATATTTGTGAACGTGAGCCACTCTCTCAAACCCAGAACTGTTGTTTTAGTCCTGAACGTGAATATTACACAGCGATAAAAATACAGAACTGCATTTTCGCACTTTAAATAAAGGCATCAACCCGTCACATTGTTGTTACTGTTGATTATAAAACAACAACGAGGCTCTTTGGTGCGCTACTAGACCTCATACCTTCACATACAGTTCATCATCTGTCGGAGCAGCTTCACATTTTAAACCTGACGTGACACTTTTATTTATTACACTCTAGTTTTTTGGATTTGAGAGAGAGTTTGTTCATCTTCACTAATATTTCTGGACTGACTTGGGACCATAGAAATAACATCTATGAATTTAGAAAATGGGCGTAGTTCCCCTTTAATATCACATGGTTTGTTGTCTACCTGCATCATTACAGTGACTCTTCTCTCTTCTTTCTGCAGTGCACGCTGTGGAAAGTAAGTTCATCTTTATTTGCAGTTTTAAAATAAAATAATCGTATAAAAACCTGTGAACTTCACTGAAGAACAGCCTCATTCCTGTGCAGTTACATGTGTGTTCAGATATATGGAAAAGTATTGCAAGTATACAATTATTTTGTAATATGAAGTGAGAATAACTAACAATGTTGAGTTCAGGCACAGGACGATACTCGCTGTGTAAAATCCAGTTTAAAAGCCATAAGATGCCATTTTTTGCACACTTCTGATGTGATTTGTCATGTTTTTAGTCATCCCACACATTTAAAACATACCTTTAATATTACAAATACAGAATTTGATTGGGCAAAAAAAATACATTTGCAAAGAGCTGAAGGAAGCAGACTTTTGTCTGTTGATTAAGGTTCACAGACACCAGACACGCAGTGTGTTTCCATGTTGGGAGGCTCTAATCGAGCGCTGCAGGAATACGTCCTGTTTACACGTTTGCACTGACGATTCCCTCGATGCTAACTTCAGGGCCTATAACAATACGTCATCCCTTCAGCGATCTATACTCTTCATTGTAAGAGACTCAAATTTGATCCTGACAAGACTGAAAATCTGCTCTGTGAAACTCTAACACACTGTGTATCTGAGTACACAACAACAACGTATATGTGAGTATTAGTTTTGTGGATTAAAGGGATGTTTCAGGTATTTTTAAGTGTGGTTGCATGAGGTGTTTATCCATAGTGAGTGCTACCTTCCCCTCACTGTAGCGTAATGACAAGTACGCAGCTTCTCCCTCTGTCGTGAACTTGTGTGCGCCTGTTGGCTTCACCGGCTGCTTTAACTTGTGAACTAATCCGACTCAACAGCTGAATCAATGAGCAGTAATCAATCACAACCTGATCAATAACTCACATTTCTGATATTTCTTTTTAAGTTACGATACATTCACACTTCTTTTTCTTTACTAAATGTGTATTTGAATCTTCTGTAACTAAGTTAAGTTTGTTTTTGTTTGTGTTCGCAGTTCACGACCTGCAGAGTTTCGGCTTAGACAATGTAAGTAACTTAAATTATGATATTTTAAGTTTCAGTATGTTTTCACAAAATATAACAGATTTTCTTTACTTAGGTTATTTAATTTGCTAATTTGTAAATTCTGGAAAGAGAAATATAATTTTAAGTCTAAATGACACCCTTTATTTACAATGAGGAAAGGTTTTTTAAGGTGGTTCTGTTCAATTAAATGTTGTTTGTTTACTGCATTAACTCTTTGTAGCGTGATCTTTCACTAAAATAAGAGCCTGTGGAAATGAAGACATATTAAATTTAAGATTTCTGACGTCTATAATCTCCTAATCTGTCTGTCTTCCTGCAGATAAACATGACCCATCTGATAAAACACCTATCGTTTGGTAAAGATTACCCTGGCATTGTTAACCCTCTGGACGACACGGACGTCACAGCGCCACAAGGTCAGTCATTTCATGTTTTCAATACGATGCTGCTGCAGGAATAACACAATAACTAGACGTATAATCCACTGAGTGGCTGGTAAAATTCAAACATTGATGAGCCATTTGGCCAGTGGACCAAAAAGTTCATTTTGTACCGACTGCACGTGGACAGACTTTTATCCAGTGTGTGTGTCTGTATATATCATGTAGGCTCTAAACTATAAATGGTCGTAGGACTGAACAGTCTTAGGACTGGTCTAACTCACTATTACAGACATTTAAAGTATGATCTGATAATATAAGAAACAGAATACTGAGCAGGTCTGAAGGTTCCCAAACTGAAAGTGCAGATTCACTCTGTGAAGGACTAGTGTCCAACCTTTAAACCTTTATTATTAAAGCTAATATTAGTACGTGCATTGAACATATTCCTAGATATTAAGTGTTAATTACCAGACATGAAACAGGGAGCCATGTAATATTACATCATTTGAATACAGTACACAGAAAAGCTACGAAAGGCCACAAGGTCAGTCATTTCATTTTGGTTTTTACTGTTTTCAATACGATGCTGCCGCAGGAATAACACAATAAATAGACAGATAATCTACTGAGTGGCTGGTAAAACTCAAACATTGATTAGCCATTTGGCCAGTGGACCAATAAGTTCATTTTGTACCGATTGCACATGGACAGACTTTTATCCAATTTGTGTTTGTATATAACAGTGTCTGTATATGTCTCTAAATAGGCTCTAAACCACAGGTGTCAAAGTGATCCAGTAAAGGGCTGTGTGGCTGCAGGTTTACACTCCAACCAATCAAGAACACACCTGACTCGACTTACTCAATCACCTGAACTGTCTTCACACAGTTGATTTGTTGGACCAGGTGTGTTTTTACCTGGTTGGAATAAAAACCCGCAGCCACACGGCCCTTAACTGGATCACTTTGACACCCCTGCTCTAAACTATAAACGGTCGTAGGACTGCACTAACTCACAGTCACAGCTTCCTGCGCGAGGGTTGAATTTACCTGCTAGGAGTAAACAGAACAAGAGATTTGACCGTCCGGTTTCAGAGAGTTGGACTAAACTATAGGTTTTTATTATCAAACCTTCAGAATCTGCGAGTTAAGGCCTTTTTTCATGACATTAACTCTCACGTCAGTATATCTTTTTCTTAACTGTTGTTTTTCTCGTGAATATAACACAGTAAAAAAACTCAATCAAGGTAAATGTCTGAGTTTTCGTACCGTTAATAAAGGCATCAACCAATCACGTTTAGAGATGCACCGATCCGACATCGGCTCCGATATTGACTAATTGGTTGGATCGGATCTCTGATTAATGAGGCCGATCCTGTCATTTCTGTCACCGCGATACAGTTGCAGTGATCTAGTCACTTGAATTCTGTGTTTGCAACTTCGGTTGGGGTTTTATATTACATTTTAAAACATCTGTTTGCTGTGCACTTTACATGGAAGTGTTATTTATTTTAAAGGAAGGATAATAAAATAGCTGACAGTAGCTCAGTGTGTCAGCTTTTCCCGCTTCGCCTACCCGACTGGTGTCAGACACCACACTCAGGGCACTCCACTCAGCAGTCAGGGAGACAAGCCACAGGACACGTGTGCTGGTCTTGAAGAGCTGCAGCATTTATTTGTGCTCAAACCAGAGACCAATAAAGCAACGTAGAATCAAACAAACTAAGCAGAAAAAAGGTTATTTTGTCTGCAGGTGGAAGATTTGCTGTTTTGCGTCAGGACGTTGGCAGCATCAGAAAGTTTCAACACATCCACTCTGAAAACCATTTGACAAATCTGAACTTTTATTGACAAAACTAGACTGTCGGTTGAGTGTGTGACAGCATCGAGCAGGCAGAGAGCTGCAGTTGTAGTAACTGGAAAAGTCCCATGGCTGTATATTTGTGTGGAGGAGGTTGTTGCTCGTCCTCCTCAGCAGCGGATGCCCATACCAATGGACATGAAGGTGCCGAACGTCCCCCCGCTCTGCATCATGGTCTTCCCCACGCCTCCCATTAGCTCCCGGCCACGCATGCCGACCCTTGAGACAGAAAAGACAGTTGTAGTTTTTACTTGGTGTCACTTCAGGATTCAGCCTGACACTGAGTTCATGTTAGATTGTTTTCCGTTTTCCTCGAAAGCTTGGATTGGCTCAGCTGCTTTTAACACCAGGAAGACCGCACAAACACTAGACCTACTGTAGTTGCTGATAAAATATCTGGTATGTGGACAGAGTCAGGTGTGGCCTGCTAATGCAACAAGCTTTTACAGAAGAGTCACTGGGAAGCAAAGAGAGGTGGTCTCATGTTTCTTATTTGGTAGAAAGGGGAGAATAATTCATCGCTGAAGTGTCAGAGCAAGGAGCAGGGTTGGCAATGGTCATTAGTATTAGAGCTGCAACATGTGCATAATAAACCCATTTTAAAGTCAGATATTTTCAGTGCACACTAAGTGCAAATTTACCTGAGACAAGAGAACGTGCCAAACATGGCGCCGGCAGCCATTCCCACTGCAAACCCCATCATGAAGCCCATCTTGACGCGGTCAAAGCAGCTTGGCTGAGCCTGGCCATACGGTCCTACAGCCACTGGCATCTGCAGAGTTAAGACGGACAGAAGAAGGGTTAAAGAGGAGGTAGATGGATCAGTAGAAATAGTGACATTTAAAGTATGATCTGATATAAGAAACAAAATACTGAGCAGGTCTGAAGGTTCCCAAACTGAAAGTGCAGATTCAGTCTGTGAAGGACTAGTGTCCAACCTTAAAACCTTTATTATTAAAGCTGATATTAGTACGTGTATTGCACATATTCCTAAATATTTAGTGTTAATTACCACACATAAAACAGGGAGCCATGTAATATTACATCATATGAATACAGTACATAGAAATGCTACGTGATATACTGTTTTTCATTTGTAGTTAGTATTTAAACCGTTGATTATTTATATACTAACGAGACGGTAAGACGTTCCCCCAGTTCATTTGTAGTTAACTGAGCTTCCATTCACAATAAGTTTGTTTTTCCAGCTCTGAGCTTCTTCTATTTTCTTTATACTGCATCAACAGCACATTCAAATCAAGCCTTTTTAGTTTTGCCTCATACAAAGATCTGCCACAATAATGAATCGCCATCTATTTAGATAACTGTTTTGAGGGTCAAATTTATCTGATTCCAGCTTCTTAAATGTGAATATCTTCTGGTTTCTTTACTCCTCTATAACAGTAGGCTGAATGTTTGACTTTGGGTCATCTTTGGCTGTGGGAAATACCATTACAACATGTTTTTATTCAACCTTTTATAGACATTAATTAACTATTAATCAAAAAAATGCTCCAAAGATGAACCGATAATGAAAACGAGCATTGGTTACAGACCTATTACATACCTGTACACCTTGGAATAAGTTGATTTTAAGACATGTGTTATTTTAAGGACACTCACGCTTTCAATGTGAAATCCACGTTTAGGAAATTCTGATTATTAGCATCCATTAAAGTCAAACATTTGACCTTTTGACCTTTGACCTAATGTATGCAACATTAGCTTTTGCCGGTGAATAATTTGAGTCCAGAACATATGTGTCATTTAATCAAAACTCAAATTACAACTCAAACTATCTTCTTAGGTTGCTTTAACTCTAGACATTTGGTAATTGTTGATTACCTTAATGCTTAATGTGTTGCTAAGCCCGTGACGTAAATCAATGTTCTTGCATTAGCTAACGTACAGAGCTAAGCTAACGTTAGCATACCTGGGTTAAACGTTTAATGACGACATTAAAAAATGCTTTCTTTCGCTGCAGTCTTTAACGGGTGATTGTACAAGTCACCGTGTAAAAGATAATAATATTAATTTTGTAAAATTCACCCCTTATCCGATTAAATAGTTTGTTGTTAGCTTAGCATGCTAACTTACAGGCTGACGTCACGTTTCACCGACAAACTGTCTTGAGATAAAAACACGTTCAGTCAAAAACGGAGCTTACCTTGAATTATTAGTTTGTTATAAGGTTGTTTTTCTGGATCCTGAAGTGGAGGATTATTATTGTGGTGTTGAGCTGCAGCTGCGTTTAGGAGTCAGACTCTTCCATAACCGGAAAAAAGAGAGAGGGAGGCAGATAAAGAGGAGGAAAACCCGGACATGGAAAAGAAACAGCGCCCCCCGCCCCCGGTGGCCCTCCAGAGGTACTGCAGGGGTCCTCAATAGTTTGATAATCTTTAATTTTTTTGTTCAAAAACGTGTGAAAATATACATAATCACGAATGCAACATATTATTAGCTAAAGATAATAAGAAAATAAAGTTTTATTAGACACATGTTTTTAAAAAGAGCATTTACATACAGTAAAATTAACAATGGATCCGTCAATCGATGTGTAAATTACTCATACAAGAATAAAAAGATGGTATTTAAAAACACCAGAATCAGGATAAAAGTAGAAGTAAACAAAGAAAATCTCATCTTCAACTTCTAATCTGGGGTCGGGTCGTGGGGGCAGCAGCTTTAGCAGGGGACCCCAAACTTCCCTTTCCCGGGCCACATTAACCAGCTCTAACTGGGGGATCCTGAGGCGTTCTCAGGCCAGTGTGGAGATCTAATCTCTCCACCTGGTCCTGGGTCTTCCCCGAGGCCTCCTCCCAGCTGGACGTGCCTGGAACACCTCCCTAGGGAGGTGCCCAGGGGGCATCCTTACTAGCGCCAGATTTAAATACAGTAAAATTAAAAATGGATAATTATCCTGTCAATCAATGTGTAAATTACTCATACAAGAAT
>NC_139825.1:44749521-44759521 GCF_963691815.1 Echiichthys vipera | reverse complement strand
AACGCAGGAGCGAGCATCAAAGTCATTTAAAGCCCTGACGGACATCCTGAAATACTGAGAGTGACATTCGTCGTCAATTTCTCTCATTAATAAAACCAATGTCTGGAGTTTTCCGTCCACACTCCGGGATGTGTTTAGTGTCTCACAGATCACTGCTGACTACAACGCTGCCCGCCATTTTCCCTCCTTCTCGATAGTCGTTATCTCCCCCTTTGTCGCCATGTTTGTTGTTGTCATAAACTTTTTAATCTGAACGACGCCCTCTAGAGGATGTTTTGCTCAACGTCCATTCTCAAAGTATGAGGGCGGTTAAGATCAGAACGTTTATAACGCACGTCTTTATTTACACATGAGCATAAATGAGCCTTTAGCAGAATTACAAACAGGCATAGATCATGTTGAATTTATTTCTCTAGATTTGCAGACAGCCATCTTTTAAGTGTTCAAATATTTAAATACAGTAACCTTAAATTTAATTACAATCAGCTAAAGACCCACATTCAAAGCTGAGCAGCATCTCTTAGTCTTTTGATGAACTAACGATGATCCTCTCTTGGCCGTTGACGCTTTGTTCTCTGTGAAGTCGTTGATGCAAAACATTTTGGGTGACGTGTTCCCTTGAAGACTTTCTGTAAAAACAAACAACACTATACAGGCAGCTTTCTGTCCTTTAATTAAAACCACTATGTGTCCGATTTAGATTTTTTTTGTGCAGAATTGTGTTGCTTTTCCGCGCTCAAAGGGGCGCGAGTGCGCGTTGGTCTGTCCTGATAATCAGACTTAACCCTGTCTGACACAGCCATTAACGATACAGCACAAACTTTAGACTTAGGGTCTGCTCACACTGTCCTTTTGGCCGCGGCCAAAACCGGTTTTTCAGCTAAAGTCTAGTACCTTTAAGCAGTGTGAGTGCACCCGCTCCGCGCTCAACTGCGGCCAGCGGGCCGTCCACGGCCCGCTTGAAAGAGGTGGGCTTTAGCGGAGCCGTTTGCACATGTACGAGCACGAGCGTGCGCACGAGCACGAGCCCTACGGCAGTAGCGTTATGTACGCCTGTTCGGACATGTAAATAGAAGGATGGACCATGCGCGACATTTAACAACAACAACAACAATGGCGGTGAAAGGTTCATGTTGGTGTGATGCGGAGGTGGAGTGTTTACTGCAGATTTGGTTGATGAAAAGATTCAAAAACAGTCGACAAGACGCACAAAAACTCCGAGGTCTGTGGAAAGATTTGTAAACAAAGCCACACACACGCGATCAATGCGTGTGACGTGTTACGGCGTGATGGCGTATGGACAGCAAGAAGCATTGGCCGGCCCTGGCAGTGTGAGTACAAAAGGGCCTGGGGCGCGGGGGGAGAGGGAGGGGGGACAAGTACCCTAAAGCCCGGGTCGCGGTGCGGAAGGACAGTGTGAGTGCGCTCTTAGAGTTCAGCTCCATACAGACTGTTCGGTGATTATCGAACTCACGTCAGCTCCCTTGTTTCTCACACAGCAGCAGCTGATTGATACTGATTAGCTCCCCTCTCCTCTGCATCCATCATCACCTGCAGATTTTTAGTAATTTAATGGAAATTAACAAAATGAAATATACAGTTATCATGTTTTAAAATTGCCACCAGAAAATACAAAATCAGGCGTTGTTGTAGAGACATGCAGCCATGTGGACTCTTCATGTTTTTAGTTTTTTTTTTTACTTTTTGTTTTGAATTCAGGAATGTAAATATTGTACAGGCACATCCACCACTCCCTCAGAGAACAGAAGGAAACACTATGTGAAACCCACCAGATCGAGTGTTAAAAATGTATTAATTAATTAATTAACAGCCAAACTTCATGGGCTTCACGTATGTGACGTGACGGCTGAACGCGCCCGTTATGTCCAACAGAAGCACAGAAGCCGCGCTCACTCATCTATTTTCCTCCGTCTGCGCGCAGCTTTAAAACAGGTAATAAAGCCAAAAATAAACTGCATGGAACTGATTAAAAAAGCAAGTAAAGTCTCTTTTTAAACGTGATAAAGATGCGTAACATGTGCAGGCAGCACAGTGAAGCAGGCAGCTGATTCCTGCGTGCGTGCGTTCCCCATGTAGTTTGGCTGTAAGGTGATTTCTATTATTATTATTATTATTGTAGGAAAAAGGGCGGTTTCTATTCTGCTTGTTTATTTCTTTCTTTCTTTCTTTCCACGGGATAGTACCCAGTGCCCTGTTAGACTGTGGTTAAATGCTTGTGTTTTTTTTAAACTTGGTCTGTGGGGGAGTCGGGAATGTTAATAGGTCACAACACAACCAGTAGCTTCTGATGACAGTCCTCCTCCTGGGAGTCTTTCAGAAGTGTTATTCTTATCCAAAAACACTGTCCGTTAATGACAGGGAGGCAGCAGGAAGGTCCCGACCACAAGAAGACAGCGCGTAAACGTCAAGTCGATCCTGACTTTATTCCTTACTCACATGTTGAGTCACCATATGAGACCCAGATGTTGATCTTCGCCTCTCTTTCAGTTTATTTCCAGCCGTCCTGAGTGTTCGACAGACATAAGCAGACGCAGTGGGACGACGACGACGTTGTTGGTTTAAAAGGAATCTCTCTCAGAAGACCACACTGGTGGTTTCCACTGTTTTGTGCCATTAACTACAAATCAGGCATAAACCATTACATCTCATTTATAGATTGCCACTTGCTTCAAACAGTCGGTTACCTTTTCATGTTTTTATATTAGAGGAGGACTGGAAATCCCAAATTTGAGAGTCTGCAGCATAATAGGTCTCAGTGTTCACCTCCACCTGCAGTTCACAGTCTGCACAGTGCTAAAGAAATGGGACTGCAGGTTGTTTTCATGATGCATATCTGTTATTTGTATTCAATTCATCAGATAGTCTATAAAATGTCCAGACTCAGATATGACACCATGTTTCATCTGATCAACTGTCCAAAACCCAAAGATTTTGGGTTTATTATGATGTTTTCTTTTAAAAAAACAGCAAATCTTTTAATTTGAGAAGCTGAAACAAAAGAAATTAAAATGTTAATGATGAAAATAGTTAATTTTATCTAATATCTACTCTGATTGGCAATCCACAACAATCAAAAAGTGTCTACAAATGAGGTGGAAAGTCACTATTTTCCTTTTTTCACTGTGTTTTCAGCTTTAAAGGCTGTTTTATGAGTTTCTTGCAAAACCATTTCCATATTTAACAGCTGTATAAAGAGTTAAAGTCCCTTTTCAGTGGATCCCCATGGATACCCCCCTTATTTCAGAAAAAAAATGTGTTTAGTAGCAAACAGAGAGATGATTTTTTTTAATTCAATTTGAACTGAGCCATGAATTACACAAATAATATAATAATGTCAGTTATAATAACTTTATTTTTTTAGTACCTTTACACATATGAACACATCTTTGTACCAGTGAAATAAAAGATAGGGCACCTTTTAAAGGACATGTTAAATTGGTCAACTACATATCTTTTTAAAAATCTCTTTTATTTCTTTTTCTCTCGTTTGAAATAGAAAAAAACGAAACCTAAAATTAAATTAACAGGGTGAAAAGACGATGTTTGCAAGTCTAATTAAGATAAATGTGAAAGTCAGGAAAGATGCAGTTTGTCGCAGCACCACTTAGTTTGAAAGTGTGAAGTCTGTTGTTTCGCATTATATATTATTTTATTATTATATATTACATTATTATATTATACTGTACGTCACCTCACATGCCAGCAAGGTAACGTAGCGATGTCCCACTTACAAATGAGTAAAGTTACATCCTTGGGTGTGCAGTTAAATATTTTCACAGTCTTATCTTTAAACAGTTTTATGACAAACTGCGACTTTATTGACTTGCAAACGTATAAATTTACCAACATCATTTGTGTAATTCATGGCTCAATTCAAACAAATACTTCACCTGCTCATATTTTGTCTGAAATAAGGTCCCATGGTTGTCAAACTTACCTCTCTGTGGGGTCTGTGATTGGTCAGTTTTAGAGTCTGCATACATACCATTATTCTTTACAGGACGTCAGTGTTTGCTTACTGATTTTAGTTTTTTGGCAGATGACTCAGATGTTTAAGTGTCCTTGAGCGCCACACCAGGAGCAGGGGACCCCAAACTTCCCTTTCCCGGGCCACATTAACCAGCTCTAACTGGGGGATCCTGAGGCGTTCCCAGGCCAGTGTGGAGATCTAATCTCTCCACCTGGTCCTGGGTCTTCCCCGAGGCCTCCTCCCAGCTGGACGTGCCTGGAACACCTCCCTAGGGAGGCGCCCAGGGGGCATCCTTACCAGATGATCCTGAACCACCTCAACTGGCTCCTTTCAACGCAAAGGAGCAGCGGCTCTACTCCGAGTTCCTCACGGATGGCTGAACTTCTCACCCTCTCTCTAAGGGAGACTCCAGCCCCCCTCCTGAGGAAACCCATTTCGGTCCCTTGTACCCGCGACCTCGTTCTTTCGGTCATGTTGCACCACATGACATTAATATAAACAACAAAAACAAACAAGTTTAAAACCAATGCACGGTGATTTTCAAAGCAGAAAGTGCTGAAATTACAAAAAATAATAATAATAAATACCCTAAAACTTGCAGAAAACCACCCACAAACCACCTGTCAACCAGTCAAAGTCAGCAGGACTGTAATGATGTTAGGTGGTGTGGTGTGTAAGGTGGTGATCACGATGTCGCTCCCAGTTCCTCTGTTTCTGTCCGTCCCTTGCAAAACTAGAACCATGAGATAGTATCTTTTTTTCTGTCACACTAATAATGTACATTTAATCAAACATGTCACAGGTTTTATTGCTTGAAGACACTTGAGACGGTCCGATGTTGCAGAATTGGACCAAAAAAAACTGTTGACAAACCTCAACTTCCTAAACACAGTATGTAACAGCAGGCACGTCTCCACGGGAGGGGAAGACGCGTGTTTGTGAATCTGTGACTGTGGAAGTTTATATCAAGCGTTCAAGAAGAGTATTAAGGCTGTAAAGAGACACTTTTATGATCATAAGTATGAAAAACTGTCCGATTTTTCCTCTCTCTGTGTTTAGTTTCTGAAATCTGGATGATGAAAGTTCCTGAAGATTCAGTTGTTGACGGCTGGTTGTTGCACCTTTTAACATCTAAATCAGTGGCAGGGGTTGTGTGTGTGCGTGTATGTTTGCGCGTGTGTGTGTGTGTGTGAGAGAGTGTGTGTGTGTGTGTGTGTGTGTGAGAGAGAGATAAATGTATTTATATTTTGATTGTCATCGAACAGATTTTAAAATGACAGAAAATAAATGTTGAATACACCAGCTTCAACTGTCTGCCTCCTCTGTTATTTTGGTTTTAATATTCAAATTTAAGTGTTTTTATTTACTTTTTTTGAATGCTTATGAACAAAATATAGAAAGTATATAAAAAGCAATACCCACAACCCAACCCAAACATACACGTGCACACACACGAGCACACATACACACGGGAGGAGAGGTACAAGTACGCCCAATTCATCTTCACCAAGTCAAGATTCAAGATTCAAGAAGCGTTATTTGTCCAGGGGGAAATTATTGTGCAACAGTTTGAACACAAAGATGGGAAAGGATCAGGATTTTGTGTTTCTTTAAAGATGAAAACATGTCAAATCATTCAGCACATGCAAAAAACCTGAATTCATAATGCAGCTAAAAGTATTATCAGCGAAATGTTACAAAAAAAGTATTTATTATGCACTAATGCATACATGAAAGGGAGTTCTAGTGCTGGTGTTGCTCTATGTGGACTCAGTATTAGATGCTTTGTATCCTGGGTAGATTATTCAAGATTCAAGATTCAAGAAGTTTTATTTATCCAGAGAGAAATTATTGTGCAACAGTTTCGTGTTCGGTTCATTGATGACTCTAAATCACCCGTAGGTGTGAATGGTTGTCTGTCTCTGTTCGTCTCTATGTGTCCTGTGATAGACTGGCGTCCTGTCCAGGGTGGACCCCGCCTCACGCCCGATGTCAGCTGGGATCGGCTCCAGCCCCCTTGCGACCCCGACACCGACAGGGACAAGCGGTTGAAGATGAATGAATGAATGATGAACAGTTTCAACACAAAGATGGGAAAGGATCAGAGTGACAATAAGCATAAAAACATAAATCAAATCAAAACAAAGCTAAAATAGAATAAATCAAACAATAACGAAGTGTGACAGAGTGCAACAGACATTGTGGTTAAACGTAGGTTTATACAATATACAACAATACGCAGCGTGCAGTTTAGCAGCATATGAAATAAAATAAGAACAAACTAAATAAGTGATAAGGAGCGATAAGTGATAACAGTGTTAAAGTATAGCAGCATTTCCGACTGAAATAAGTTACAGTAAGTTACAGTAAAGCACAGTGTAGCAGCATTTTACTGAGATACGTTACAGTAAACCACAGTGAAATGTTGCAGCACTTACTACAGAACTAAGTTACAGTAAAGTGTAGCAGCAGTGAGTTACAGTGCCACTAAATAAAGTGATGTAGTGGTGGTATAAAGTGACAGTAAGTGTAGCAGCCTTTCTTATTAAGGAGACTAGAAAAACCCATAAATGCCCGGTACTATGCATAAAAAACAAAATAAATCAGATAACAAGGATAAGTGCATACATAAAAAGTCAAAAGAATCAAATTGGGTCCAGATTTTGCTAAAAAAGGACCCAGAGATTCTTCCCATTTATGGTGATGTCTCTTCAAGCGGATCACCGAAACAAGTTCAGGAAGACAGTTTCTGGAACAAGGTGGATTTGATGTTTTCCATTTCATCTCATCTTCAGCCTCTTATCCGGGGTCGGGTCGCAGGGGCAGCAGCTTTAGCAGGGGACCCCAAACTTCCCTTTCCCGGGCCACATTAACCAGCTCTAACTGGGGGATCCTGAGGCGTTCCCAGGCCAGTGTGGAGATCTAATCTCTCCACCTAGTCCTGGGTCTTCCCAAGGAGAATTAGTTTATTTGCTAGAACCATGCTCATCAATGCAGCTGTTTAAGTATGTAGAGAGTCCTCTGAGCATCCAGAGAGCCAAGTCTGCCAGGAGAAAGAGTCATTTTTATAAACCCTGATAAAAAAAAGACAAATATTCTTTATCAGAACGGATAAATTAATGGAAAGCTCCAGATTAAATGCAACAATGCACCATTATTTGGTAATTCCACAAACGTTATGGGTTTTCTCAGGAGGGGGTCTGGAGTCTCCCTTAGAGAGAAGGGGAGAAGTTCAGCATCCGTGAGGAACTCGGAGTAGAGCCGCTGCTCCTTTGTGCTGAAAGGAGCCAGTGGAGGTGGTTCAGGATCATCTGGTAAGGATGAACCCTGGGCGCCTCCCTAGGGAGGTGTTCCAGGCACGTCCAGCTGGGAGGAGGCCTCGGGGAAGACCCAGGACCAGGTGGAGAGATTAGATCTCCACACTGGCCTGGGAACGCCTCAGGATCCCCCAGTTAGAGCTGGTTAATGTGGCCCGGGAAAGGGAAGTTTGGGGTCCCCTGCTAAAGCTGCTGCCCCCACGACCCGACCCCGGATAAGAGGCTGAAGATGAGATGAGATGAGATGAAAGCTTTACATCTCACATCAAATGAATGTCTGTTTTTCTATTTCTAGCTGTTGCATCTGTTGACCAGCAGGTGGCGATAAAGCTCTTAAAACTGTCCTGGTTTCTTACTATTGTCCACACACACACACACACACACACACACACACACACACACACACACACACACACACACACACACACACACACACACACACACACACAGAAAGAAAACAGAGCATCTGAATGAAATTACAGCCGCTTGAGTAACTTCCTGTGTGTGTGTGTGTGTGTGTGTGTGTGTGTGTGTGTGTGTGTGTCAGAGCTGAGCAGTGCAGCGTCACGGTCCACAGAGAACAGTTTGATACTGGAAATATAATTATCTGTCGGGGCGTATAGTGCTCTGGGTCGTATTAAGTCCATCACATGTCCTCACAGGAGCAGAAAGACTGGATTTGTTTAAGTGATTAATCAAAATTTAAGCAGCATTTAAAGTTGCAGCTGATGTAAATCTGAATTAAATCGTATTATATAAGATGATACATCTGCTTTGTGTAAAACTATCGATCTTCAAGGTGAAATTTTCAGTGTTTCTCTCTGAAAAGCGATGAATTATAAAAGTGGTATTAAATGAAAAAGGTCTAAATATAATTAGTTTTATCTTGTTTAGAGTTCAGCCACGTTCAAGATGACAGATAGGATCAGCATCTGCAGATTCACATGGTAACTTCAGGGCTCATAAGAATTTCAGGACTAAAAAACACTAAACAGCAGTGGTTCTCAAACCTTTTACACTTCTACACCTCTACAGTTTCATCAGACACTGTCCCCATATTTAAGAGTAAACTTAAAGCCTACAGCTCGGGCTTACGA
This sequence comes from Echiichthys vipera, assembly GCF_963691815.1. Taxonomy (NCBI): domain Eukaryota; kingdom Metazoa; phylum Chordata; class Actinopteri; order Perciformes; family Trachinidae; genus Echiichthys; species Echiichthys vipera. The sequence continues at coordinate 44,751,116 of NC_139825.1, read as the reverse complement.
GCCCGTAGCTATGTTGTTATTTTTAGTTATGCTGCTATAGGCCTAGTCTGCCGGGGGATAAAACTTTTCCTGATACTCTGAGCTTCTCTCCTCTCTGTCTGTATCATTCTTGTCTCATCACTGCATGTTACTAATTCACTTCTTCCCTGGAGTTGTTTGTGCTTTGTCGTCTCGCAGGTCTCTGCTGATCGTGGTGGTGCCTGCTGCCGTGGTCCTGCATGACGCTTCCTGCTGCTGTTATAATCTAACACCTTAGCTGTGCTTGTTTCTACTGTTCTGCTGTATTAATAAGTCATATTCACATTACTATAGATATTATTATAGTTACTGGAAGTGTGTCTGTCTCTGTCTTTGTGTCTGTCTTTGTCTCTCTCTGTCCATCTGTCCGTCTTTTCTCTCTCTCTCTCTCCTTCTCTTCCTCTCTCCGGTGCAGACAGATGTGCGTCCTCCACAGAGCTGGGTCTGTCTGACGTTCCTGTCTGTTATAGTGAAGGTTTTCAACGCCACCGTACTCTACGGGGGAATTGTTGGGTCTCTGTAAATCATAAATAAGTCATAGAGTGTGGTCTGTGAGATAACCTTTGTTAGGATTTGGCATGGTAAATAAAATTGAAATGAAATTGAATTGAGACATATTCTCCTCCTCACCTCTCTTCTTAATAGTTCCTGTTTGGAGCCACGACCTCAGTGTTTTAAACCGTTCATTTGACATTCATTCATTCATTCATTCATTCATCTTCAACCGCTTATCCCGGGGTCGGGGTCGCGGGAGGCTGGAGCCAATTCCAGCTGACATCGGGCGTGAGGCGGGGTCCACCCTGGACAGGACGGCAGTCTATCGCAGAGCACATAGAGACAAACAGAGACAGACAACCATTCACACCTACGGGTGATTTAGAGTCCTCAATGAACCGAACACCTGCACGTCTTTGGACTGTGGGAGGAAACCGGAGAACCCGGAGAAAACCCACGCAGACACGGGGACAACACGCAAACTCCACACAGAAGGGCCCCAGCCGGGGTTCGAACCTGGAACCTTCTCGCTGTGAGGCGACAGTGAAATCATGGTCGTTTGTGCGTGCGTTACATTCATAAACTTAACATATTACAGCAGCGGTGTCAAACTCAAAGTGGGCCAAATTTAAAAACTGGGACAAAGTTGCGGCCAAACTCAATATTTACTAAATAAAAGAGTGCAAATGTGCATGTTTTCCCTTCTCTCCAGATGTGTAACGTTGAACCTTTCCAGTGCAGGTCCTTGTTCTTGTCGTGGTGTTTCTTCTGTTTGGTTCTTTGGTTACAGCCACGGTGACAAACAGCTCTTTACCTTCACACACAGATCATCTGCTGAAAGCTCCTGTCCTCCATCTTTCTTTGGGTCGTTTTTGGGGAGTTTTCATCTTTTTTTAGTGTTTTTGTCACGTTTTTGTGGAGTTTTCATCTTTTTTTAGTGTTTTTGTCATCTTTTCGTGGTGTTTTGTGTCTGTTTTTAGTCGTTTTTTCATCTTTTTGTGGTGTTTTGCGTCTGTTTTTAGTAATTTTGTCACTTTTTTTGTGCTGTTTTGCGTCTGTTTTTTGTAATTTTCTCACGTTTT
>NC_139825.1:44714521-44739521 GCF_963691815.1 Echiichthys vipera | reverse complement strand
TTTTTAACCGGGGTCCAGGGTAAACTTTTTCCAAAAATCCAGTTTCAGCCGTCATGTGTGGACAGGAAAACCTATGAAAACGGCAATTTCCTGTCGACATTGTTTGACGTCATACTGTGCAACTGTAAACAGTCAGTTGTAACCGCATAGACTTGTGGAGCACTCTAGACGTGACCAGCTGAAGGAGGCGGATTTTGCGGTTTCATGTGGACGGAGATATTTTTTATCACACCGGTGGGGTGTAGACGGGAATTTGTTTTTTAACTGGGGGCCATAAAAGCTCAGTTTCAAAAATACCTGTGTTCATGTGGACTAGGCCTAAGACCTTATGTGAGGACAATAAGTTCAGATCCCTAACCCTAACCCTTATAAAAGGGACACCCATATTTTTTGTTATTACCTATGTTATGTTATTTTATCTAAAAGAATCACTGTGCTCTAGTTTTTCCATCAGGCAATACAGGGGTGTAGTGGCGTCTTTATGCCCCTAAATGAGCACCTCAGTCAAGGGTAAACACAGCCGATGCGCTCAGTGCATATTCTGAATCCGACTGGACAGAAGCATGACTGTATTTCAATGTGTTTTCTAAGGTAAGACGAAAGAAAATGGATAGAGACATATAAAAGAGTAACACCACAGAGTTATAGAGGTGGCGAGGAAGTTGGCAGAATATCCCTGCACTGTTATGTTTTCTGTCGATTATCCATGACACTCGGAAGCCGAAGTTAAAGCTAAAGCTAAGCTAACTGCACACGAAGAGCCATGTTAGTCCCTAGGCCAAGTTACTGGGATATACAGAACACTAACGGGGTGTAAGGTGTTTATATGTTTATACCAAACCATAGATATGGTGTTAATGTAAAGGAGACAGTGATATGTGTCTGTATATATGTTAGAGTAAAAACGGTTGAATGTTGATGCGCTCAGTGTATTTTCTGAATCCGACTGGACAGAAGCACGACTGTATTGCAATGTGTTTTCTCAGACTGTCCAGTAAAGCATGTGAACGAAGCCACGCTGCGTCTTTATTGAAGTGTGCAACATGTAGCTTAATTACCTCGTTAACTCATCAACTCACACTTCATTCAAACTTGGCAAAAAAACAAAATTATGTTGTTTACACTGAACAGTCGATTCTGATTGCGGCACACTTTAACCCGCCTCAAAGCCAACGCTGATTGGACGTTTGCTTAGCTAATGGGTCCAAATTTTCTCTGTTGCACGTTACCAGACTGATCTGCAAGTAAAAAACAATGGATCTACCTTAAAAAAGCACATTTTAGTCAAAAGTGCAGGCCTGTTTACATATATATTATCAGTTAGCAAGGTAAGTCAGCGTGTTTTTGGTGTGTTGAGTTACAGCAGCTAAAACCACAGTTTTTACATGTGTTAAAATAAACAAAATGAAAGATGCGTCTATTGAGTTGTTTGAAATGTGGCCACATTAAACTGTTTGGCAACCAAAGTAATAAAGGCGTACAGTCTAAGCATAATGTTCTGCCCTGCTCTTTACATTATTCAGACGCTAAACCCAGTGGAGGTCAGTTTGAATAGAAAACAGGGAACAGAAGCGGACTGGAAGGATTTTGGACATGAGCGATGAACTTCCTCTCCTGATGTCTTCTGCCAACCAGATGCAGACAGTTTTAGAAGTGATCGTACTTCCCTCAGAGAGGGGACAGCTGGATTTGACTCATCTCGTCGTCTGAAGATGGTTCATTTTCTCCACAGCAAAATGGAAAATATCAAACATGAACCAAAACACACTTAAAAAATAACCCAGCATCATTCATCCATCATCTTCAACCACTTGTCGGGGTCGCGGGGGTGCTGGAGCTGATCCCAGCTGACATTGGGCGTAAGGCGGGTACACCCTGGACAAGACGGAGTCAAGCATGAATGTATTCAGAGGCATTAGTCTGCCTCTGAGACACAGTGACTCACACTGAGGCTGTTCTGTGTTTTTGTAAACTCATGGAAATCCCAGATGAATCAGCAGAAATGTTTATAACTCAGCTTAATGGACCGTGCATGGCTCCGTAAAGTGTTGCACATTTGTTAGAAACCGTCCGCACTTCTAGGCAGCCACAGGATTAAGCTTGGTTTGGTTAAAATCATTATGTTTATTGCCTGTTAATGTGACATTGTTAGATTTGAACAGAGGAAATGATCCGGACGTCATGTTTGACACCTGAATTAGATTTGAAAATGTGCACTTTTGTGTGATAATATACAGCAAACAAACAACACAACAAATAAAACTAAATTGTTTTATGCCTAAAGAACAGCTTAACCCTCTGTTATCCGTGGGGTCAATTTGACCACATTCAACATCTCTAAATACATGGTTAACATTTCTTTTGCTTCATATTTAATGACTTTTGCTTATTTTATGAGGACAACTGGGAACACCTGAAATTGACATGATTGTATTTTTTCATTGTCGTGTACACAAAAGTGTCCCATCGGTGTTACTTAGGGTCGATTTGATTTATTATGGTCCTCCTCACTTGAACGACAGTCGACTTAATGCTGCTAATGTCAACAAAATTACAATCATTATAATTATATTCATTCATTCATCTTCAACCGCTTATCCCGGGGTCGGGGTTGGGAGGGGGGCTGATCCCAGCTGACATTGGGCGTGAGGCGGGGTCCACCCTGGACAGGACGCCAGTCTATCACAGGACACATGGAGACGAACAGAGACAGACAACCATTCACACCTACGGGTGATTTAGAGTCATCAGTTAACCTAACATGTGGATGCAAAAAATATATATATATATTATAATTATATATATTATATTAGTTTCCTGAGGTCAAATTTACCCTGTATTTAACACATGCTACTGTCCTTGATAATGGAAATTACTATCATTCTAAATATTATATAATATAATATAAATAACACTAATAAATAGTATTTACAAATAATATCCTTACTTTAAAACACAGGGAAATATCCCTCGACCCAATTTTAGATCATCAGTATTTCCCAGAGTCACGTTATCCTGCAGGTTCTGGAGGATAAGAAGGTGTTCGCTGCTGTGTTTAATCTAAAATGATATTTAGGTCGTCACAAATTCACACAGAATAGCTGACATTAAAACTTGAGTAACAACTTTGATTCTGATCATTTTCTGGAGGTTTAAATTCATCTCATCTCATCTCATCTCATCTCATCTTCAACCTCTTATCCGGGGTCGGGTCACGGGGGCAGCAGCTTTAGCAGGGGACCCCAAACTTCCCTTTCCCGGGCCACATTAACCAGCTCTAACTGGGGGATCCTGAGGCGTTCCCAGGCCAGTGTGGAGATCTAATCTCTCCACCTGGTCCTGGGTCTTCCCCGAGGCCTCCTCCCAGCTGGACGTGCCTGGAACACCTCCCTAGGGAGGCGCCCAGGGTTCATCCTTACCAGATGATCCTGAACCACCTCAACTGGCTCCTTTCAACGCAAAGGAGCAGCGGCTCTACTCCGAGTTCCTCACGGATGCTGAACTTCTCCCCCTCTCTCTAAGGGAGACTCCAGCCACCCTCCTGCGGAAACACGTTTCGGCCGCTTGTACCCACGACCTCGTTCTTTCGGTCATGACCCAGCTTTCATGACCACAGGTGAGGGTAGGAACGAAGGATAAATGGTGTTAGTCAAATCTGAGGGGAACAGGAGGGTTAAGCAGAGAGATTTTTATTTTTTTTTACCAAACAACAGATGATGAAAAATGACATCAACGCGGAAATGCCCAAACCTACACTTCCTTGAATGACCACTAGAGGCTGGCTCCTGAAGCGAGGCAATCCCCATAGACCCCCATGTTAAAATGTCCGACTTTAAGTGTACTGTAGTTGATATCACAGAGACTATGTCCATATTTTATCCCGTTTATAAGCAGATGGTGCTCTATAAAGAGTGACTGGGTGTTCATCCTCTGGGGGTCATGCATGTCTAAACTCTACCAAGTCCAGTCCAACAACTGCAATATTTCATTCTCAAGTGGTGGACCTAACGAGCCGCATCACTATTGTGGCGCTGCTTTATTACAGGACAGACTTGAATGTGCAACACGGCTGAACAGTTTACTAAACCACTTCAGTTCAGTTTCTCCAGTAGCTGTTCAGTTAACAAGCTGCCTTGTCAGTCAGTGATTTTTGTTTACAATCCCTGGTTTCCTTGTAAAATGTTCAGTGTGAGCCAAATATTAACCTGCAGAGTCTGAGCTTTGTTTCATAAGGTCATCGCAAGCTATTTTATATTTACAGATGAGGAATCGACAGTCACTCCCACGGCCGGATCCTGAACCTGGCTGTGGCCCGGTGGGAGTGTTTGTTTTTTGTTTTTGTCTTGTGAGTAGACCTCATTAAGTGTGTGATGAATTACAAAGTTATAGCCTACCCCATGATGACAGGATGTAGGCATCTCTTTTATATACAGTCTGTGGGACGTACACACGCACACACACGTACACATATAGATTACAGATGACAGATACAGAGAGCAAGACCAAGGAATTTGAATCTAGACACTTATTTCCGCTGAGATGACTGTTAGCGAGTCTAAAAGTAAAAACATGGCAAAAAATTAAACTGGTGGTAGAGTGGGGGCCTCTAAATTAAAAGCAAAACAGGAGAGGGATAAAAGATATGCGCAACTCTGGAAGAGCATTGCGAACATCTTAAGCTTTTTCACCGCATCTAACTTTACAGTAAGTCTCGTGGGAGCTGGAGCCGGCATCAGCGTCAATAAAGAGCAGGACCGCTATCCGGCTGATGCCTTCACTTCACTGGCTCTCCCACAGTGGGGGGCCTTGACTGAGACACTGGTGACAGTCACCTGTACAGTGTAGACTGTCTGTTTGGTGTATTATTTCCTCAGTGGCGCCATCTACTGGATGAAAATTTTAACACAGAAATACTACGTTACGCGTTCATGTACCCGTAATGGTGCACGCAGTCCAGATCCACTACCGGTTGCGAACAATCACAACATATGAACGCACGTGCGTGTAATCGCCTAAAAGAAAGCATCTAACAGTGACGGACAGACGTGCACACGCTCTAAGTGTAGCACGCTGCTTCTTGTTACACGTGATGAAGTCTGCGCACATGTAACAACACACACACACACACACGCACGTGTAACAAAATCTTTATTATCTTCATGTGAGCGTTTATGGGTGCGTTCACAATAAAACGCATAACTGTTACGTGTAGTCACTCTGCGTAGTGTGATTACTGGTGTGCAGCCGTCATTGCCCATGAACATGCGCGTACGGGGAACTACATGACATGTGACCCGCTGCTTTGCTGCACAGGCGCCAAAGCCCGCGCTTGTGACACGCTCAGTCGACAGCTGCGTACGTATTCTGACACGTATTGACCTCCATAGAGTGTAGTGTGTGTGTGTGTGTGTGTGTCTGTGTGCGCATGTGTGAGGACCTCCAAGGCCTCTGAATCCTCAATCCAGCCTTGGTCACTCCTGACTCTTTTCTCCGCCTTCCTCCTGCTCAATTGTTGTTTTGTTGCTGGAGGAACTGAAGGCACCAGACGACTCTGAGTCAGTCCGCATCTGCAGCTCTGAGGAGGGAAGTTCAGGCTTTTCCATAATCATAAATATCTATTTAAAATATATGTATTGCGCAAAGTTCTTCATTCAATATCCGTTAAATATCAAGGATTCAGTCTGTACAAATGTCTGTCTGGCTGCGGTCAGACTGCTGACAAATGTCTTTGTCATATCTGAGCCCTGTTGCGCATTAGGGTGTTTCCAGAAAAGCCTCAAATACAAACTTATGTCCAAGTCACCTTCAACCTCTTTGTGAATACAAGTTTAATGAATGCTGCATCTGTGTATCTAATTATGTTTAATTCAGGGTTAGGGGTACCACTCCACAACCCCAACCCCACATGGGCCACCTGATGCACCTCCAGTACAACGTATTCTCATCAACAGTTGGTTTGGTTTAGACAAAAAAACTACCGTAATGTGACCAGTTAAGTTGAGCCATCAAAATGACTTGGTTAGGATTAGAAAAAAGCTGGTGGTTTGGCTCAGTGCGTCCGATACACGAACCCAACGGGAGCCGACCTGCCTCCGTAGGCAGAGATCCCCGGACTTATACTACATCCCCTGCTTTTAACAGGTGGAATTCACATGAATTACTGGGCAATACTTTATATTATGTGGCAGCACGGTGGTGTGATTGTTAGCACTGTCGCCTCACAGCAAGAGGGTTCCTGGTTTGAATCCCAGCTGGGGCCCTTCTGTGTGGAGTTTGCATGTTCTCCCCGTGTCTGCGTGGGTTTTCTCCGGGTTCTCCGGTTTCCTCCCACAGTCCAAAGACGTGCAGGTGTTCGGTTCATTGATGACTCTAAATCACCCGTAGGTGTGAATGGTTGTCTGTCTCTGTTCGTCTCTATGTGTCCTGTGATAGACTGGCGTCCTGTCCAGGGTGGACCCCGCCTCACGCCCGATGTCAGCTGGGATCGGCTCCAGCCCACCCGCGACCCCGACAGGGACAAGCGGATGAAGATGAATGAATTACTTTATATTATACTACATGTACCAGTGAACAACTTAACTCACCTCCTGAATAGTTCACACATCGCCCTCAAGTCTGAGACGATGGCGATTGGAAAAATTGGGGCTAAAGTCGGTTAGTGGGCACTTGGCACAAGTTTACAGTAAGCTATCACCGTGTCTTACATTTATGAATGAATGTTTGCTCTCCTCTGACCTTCTCATTTGTATCATCAGTGCTTTGGTGTGTGGACGTTTTTATGCTACATAAGTTATTTTGAGCTTCACCAACAAATACAAAGACATGCATTTACAGTGTTAATTACTGGCAAGAGAACTCTGTGTGTGTGTGTGTGTGTGTGTGTGTGTGTGTGTTTATCAGAGTTACAGTCTGTCAATGGAAACAGGAAACTGTCCCGAACTGACCTCAGTGGTTAATTAAAGGTTGGGAAAATAATGACAAGCATGAATGAAGTTTAAGAAGTGTGAAATACTGTGGAGACATAAAACCACAGTTCCTCTCTTCGGATCAGTGCGGAAAATACTTTTAAATCAATTTAAAAACAAATAATCTACAGATCACACATTTCACTTGTTAATGGATTAAACCCTGGGGTCACGCTGCCTTTATAAGAGAAGATTATAGACAACACATGCTTATGTACTGTCAAACTTAAAGGCTGAATATGTAGAATATCTATTAAAAGCTATATATATATATATATATATATATATATATATATATATGTATATATATATACAGCACGGGGCATTTTGAGGGGTACAGAATGAAAGTATTGCTTTCCCATAAAAAAGTATATTTAATCTGAATTCATTTTTGACGGGTTTGACAATGACTTTCTGTCACGTTCTGTTTACATTGTAGCAGCCAATAGCGTTGGGCGTTGATGGTTGCCAGGGTTGCCTGTTGTTGGGTGCAGCTACTGTAGGCTAGCACTGGTGAAATGGAGTTTGCCAATCCTGCAGCTGCTTCTTTGTCCCAGCAGCTGAGTGAGCGGACTCTGGCAAAGACCAGAGTCAGTATAGGCCGAACATTCACTCCATGGACTGAGATAAAGGAGTTCAACGGCATTAAAACACACGCACAAATGTCTACGTTTCTCCTTGATCGGTAAGCTAACTTTCATGGTTACTTAGCTGTTACGGCTAACGCTAACTGTCAGTCAAACTCCTCTAATACTTGTTTTTATGGTGCGATTTTTCAGAGGGGATGTGTTCAATCAGACTCCGGTCTTCGCTTGACACACTTGGCAACGAACCTGGCAACCCGTCTGCTGTATATATCTTTTGTTGTTGCGACTACAATCTTGAGACACAAGATGGCGTTGTTCTGCTCATTCTCCATATTCAACCTTTAAGCTACTGTTCACGCAGGAGCTGCTGGTGTCTTTGTCAAAAAGGATGCAGAGTGTTGGGTTTTCCCAAGAAGTATGGGCCAGTTTCTATTTCTTCACTGAGGTAAATGGGAAGCCAGCGTGCTGTGGTGCGTTCACTGCACCTTTAAGCACTAGAGGAATATTCAGTGCCACTATCAGACCAGTCATGCAGAAAAACTCAACGAAATTGTAACCACAAATGAGAGCTGATACTGCAGCTGCTTATTTGTCGCAGCAGCTGAGTGACCAGAGACGGGCAAAGACCAGAGTCAGTATAGGCCGAACATTCACTCCATGGACTGAGATAAAGGAGTTCAACGGCATTAAAACACACGCACAAATGTCTACGTTTCTCCTTGATCGGTAAGCTAACTTTCATGTTTACTTAACTGAAACAGCTAACGCTAACTGTCAGTCAAACTCCTCTAATACTTGTTTTTATGGTGCGATTTTCCAGAGGGGGTGGGTTCAAACAGACTCCGGTCTTTGCTTGACACACTTGGCAACGAACCTGGCAACCCGTCTGCTGTATATATCTTTTGTTGTTGCAACTACGACCTTGAGACACAAGATGGCGTTGTTCTGCTCATTCTCCATATTCGACCTTTAAGCTACTGTTCACGCAGGAGCTGCTGGTGTCTTTGTCAAAAAGGATGCAGAGTGTTGGGTTTTCCCAAGAAGTATGGGCCAGTTTCTATTTCTTCACTGAGGTAAATGGGAAGCCAGCGTGCTGTGGTGTGTTCACTGCACCTTTAAGCGCTCAAGGAATATTCAGTGCCACTATCAGACCAGTCATGCAGAAAAACTCAACGAAATTGTAACCACAAATGAGAGCTGATACTGCAGCTGCTTATTTGTCGCAGCAGCTGAGTGACCAGAGACGGGCAAAGACCAGAGTCAGTATAGGCCGAACATTCACTCCATGGACTGAGATAAAGGAGTTAAACGGTGTTAAAACACACGCACAAATGTCTACGTTTCTCCTTGATCACTAAGCCAACTTTCATGTTTACTTAGCTGTAACGCTAACGCTAACTGTCAGTCAAACTCCTCTAATACTTGTTTTTATGGTGCGATTTGTCGGAGGGGACGGGTTCAAACAGACCCAAACAGACTCTGGTCTTCGCTTGACACACTTGGCAACGAACCTGGCAACCCGTCTGCTGTAATTATTTTTTGTTGTTGCGACTACAATCTTGAGACACAAGATGGCGTTGTTCTGCTCATTCTCCATATTCGACCTTTAAGCTACTGTTCACGCAGGAGCTCCTGGTGTCTCTGTCAAAAAGGATGCAGAGTGTTGGGTTTTCCCAAGAAGTATGGGCCAGTTTCTATTTCTTCACTGAGGTAAATGGGAAGCCAGCGTGCTGTGGTGTGTTCACTGCACCTTTAAGCACTAGAGGAATATTCAGTGCCACTATCAGACCAGTCATGCAGAAAAACTCAACGAAATTGTAACCACAAATGAGAGCTGATACTGCAGCTGCTTATTTGTCGCAGCAGCTGAGTGACCAGAGACGGGCAAAGACCAGAGTCAGTATAGGCCGAACATTCACTCCATGGACTGAGATAAAGGAGTTCATCGGCATTAAAACACACGCACAAATGTCTACATTTCTCCTTGATCGGTAAGCTAACTTTCATGTTTACTTAGCTGAAACAGCTAACGCTAACTGTCAGTCAAACTCCTCTAATACTTGTTTTTATGGTGCGATTTGTCGGAGGGGACGGGTTCAAACAGACCCAAACAGACTCTGGTCTTCGCTTGACACACTTGGCAACGAACCTGGCAACCCGTCTGCTGTATTTATCTTTTGTTGTTGCGACTACAATCTTGAGACACAAGATGGCGTTGTTCTGCTCATTCTCCGTATTCAACCTTTAAGCTACTGTTCACGCAGGAGCTGCTGGTGTCTTTGTCAAAAAGGATGCAGAGTGTTGGGTTTCCATAAGAAGTATGGGCCAGTTTCTATTTCTTCACTGAGGTAAATGGGAAGCCAGCGTGCTGTGGTGTGTTCACTGCACCTTTAAGCACTAGAGGAATATTCAGTGCCACTATCAGACCAGTCATGCAGAAAAACTCAACGAAATTGTAACCACAAATGAGAGCTGATAAGATAAATTGATTGCAGGCAGTCTGTTTTCAGGGTGGTCAATTGATTAGCGATGCAGCTGTGAAAGCTCTTTACCTTATTACTAACCAAACAGCGTCAAGTCTGTATCTGAGGGTGAGTTTGTGAAGACATGCAGGGGAATCATGAGAAACTGCTGGAGTGATTTTACTGGTCACACACCTGTTTACAGTTGCACAAATGTAGAGGACTTCGAGGACCAGACAGGAATATACATTGCTTTGTGCTCCAGTAACTCAAGTAGGAAATGTGTCTTTAACTGTGACATTTTAAAGGCTACAGTTGGCAATAAAAAAGAAAATCTAATGAGAAATTCCCTGAGCACTAATTAAAAACATCAGGCTGAAAGTGGTGACGGATTTTCTTTGATGAGACATTTTACTGCTCCCCTACTGAATTACATGAATCTCTGCTCTTGATACTTTGGGATGTGTAGGAGCATGTAGGCCTATACGTACTGTATATACTGTATGTAAGTATGTGTACTCAATGACCCCTCCATACATCTGTGTGTGTGGGTGTGTGTGTGAGAGAGAGAGACAGACACTAGAAGAGTCTGAGCTCCACCAATTTCACCAAGAACAGGAAGTGAATTTGTGTACAAAATGTACATTTTTTAACCATGAATATACACGCCTCTGTGCATGCGTGTCCAAAATAGTTTGTGTGTGTGTGTGTGTGTGTGTGTGTGTGTGTGTGTGTGTGTGTGTGTGTGTGTGTGTGCGTGTGTGTGTGTGTGAGAGAGAGAGAGAACTATAAAAGTGGTCCTCCCCTTTATATCCGTCTAGCAGAAAAGCTCTCAGCATTTTTTTGTTCTCTCTCACCACACATCCACGTGCCGTGTGGACGCCACGTCAGCTGTGTCAGCCTGACTCTGCACAGTGTGTGTGTGTGTGAGAGAGAGAGAGAGAGAGAGAGAGAGCTCTGTATCAAGCTCCAGCAGCAGAGAGCAGTCAGAGTCCATATTTCATCATCGGACTCTGGATCTGGTGCAGATGTGAGTTTAATATTTCTGTAAAGCTGCACTGAAACTCTTGCTGGGTTCAAAGAGTAAATTCAGTTTCAACCGTTTCAGTTTACACCCTCTGCGGTTTCCTGCTGTAAATTCCTTGAAATCAAATTAAAAAAACGGTATTTGACAGCTTGAATGACGCAGCATCGTACAGCAGAGATGCCCCGACTGAAATCAAGCCGACTCACTGGAGAAGAAGTGTGTTTTTAATCAAACGAATCCCTTCAGAGGCAAAGACGGCAAAGACCACATATTTAATTAGCGAGGACGCCGTTTGTGCCGTCATCTAATAAGAAATGACACAATCCAGCTCAGCAGGTGACATCGATTGATCGAGCAGTCGTCACAATGTGTGTTCGCTTTGTGGTAATTAATCAGAACACATCAGAATTACATGAAAAAGAAAATTAGATTCATAAAAGTAGAACTAAATTGCTTAATCAGTCACAAACAAACAGTGTGTAGAGAACAACAGTTACAGATGACCATCTTCTACACTGCGGCCAATGAGTCCATCGTCTGCACATCCATTACGGTCTGGTTTGGCACAGCCACAAAAAGACATTCATAGACTTCAGCGCACCATCAGGTCAGCTGAGAAAATCATTGATCTCCCCCTGCCCTCCCTCCAGGACTTGTATCCTGCAAGAACCAAAAAGCGGGTTGGGAAAATGACCCTACTCACCGTGGTCACAATCTCTTTGAACTCCTCCCCTCAGACAGACGTTACAGACCCTAACTGCCGTCTGTTTTTGTCACCTGGATTGTTTATTGTATATTTGTCCCAATTGATTTATGGTTCGCAGCCTTTTTGTCTGTGTATTTATCTACTTGTGCGAACTTAGTGTCTATACATGTCTACCTATCTGAGAGTGTGAACACCTACCGAGGTCAAATTCCATGTATGTGTCATACTTGGCCGTGAAAGCTGATTCTGATATGTAACTATGCTTTATTTAAGATTAGATAGATTCATTTCAGGTATTCAAAAGGATTGAATAGGGCGACATGGTGGTGTGGTGTTTAGCACTGTCGCCTCACAGCGAGAAGGTCCCTGGTTTGAATCCTGGCTGGGGCCCTTCTGCGTGGAGTTTGCATGTTGTCCCCGTGTCTGCGTGGGTTTTCTCCGGGTTCTCCGGTTTCCTCCCACAGTCCAAAGACGTGCAGGTGTTCGGTTCATTGATGACTCTAAATCACCCGTAGGTGTGAATGGTTGTCTGTCTCTGTTCGTCTCTATGTGCCCTGTGATAGACTGGCGTCCTGTCCAGGGTGGACCCCGCCTCACGCCTGATGTCAGCTGGGATCGGCTCCAGCCCCCCCGCGACCCCGACCCCGGGATAAGCGGTTGAAGATGAATGAATGAATGAATTTCAGGTATTCAAAAGGATTGAATACTGTCCATGGAGGTACGGAAACGCACAAAAGCAGAGATCACTACTTCAGTGGAGGAAAACCTGGAGGTCAATAAAATGCTTTGAGACAAATGTTAAATTTCAGGTGAATAAAGATAAAAGACAAGATGTCCTCTTAAAACACAGACTGGTGGAAGTGACTCCTATAGTTCATATTATGCATTTTTGTGTATTTATTTGCATGTATCACATTTTTTTAAGGTATTTTTTATTCAATTTATATTTTAAGTTATTCACTTATTTTTAGATATTTTTATTTGATGTATAATTATTTTTATTTTTTATGAGTGTTCAAGAATTACGTTTAAGTTCCAGTTAACTACAATTTAAAATTATTATTATTATTATTATTATTTATTATTATTATTTTTGTTATTATTTTTGTTATTATCATTTTGTAAAAGCTCAAATCAAATTATTAATTTAGTTATATAGTTATTTTTAAGTTTTAGGGTGTTTATATGACATTATTTCCTTAAACCAGATCCAAATAAGGATCTGTTTGATTACTCAAAGGTAGTCTTTAATCTTAAATGAATAAATAAATACTAATTATCCTTTTTTAAACATGTAAAACAATTACATGAGCAGACTAAGTACAGTTGTACGAATCTGGAACAGGAGTCCAAAGTAAAGCTGAGATATAATGAACTTGCACTGCTCTTGAAAAACTTCTTATGTAACCTACAAAAAAAGTGAAGGGTTGTATCTGGATGGATATCTGGAGCAGAGTGAGGTGTGAAACCTGTGACGAACCCTGACCAATCATTTTGTTTTATTTTGGTCTGCAGAGTGTCGAGGCGGCATGCTGCAGCCAACACATTCCTGCCTGAAATAGAGGCGAGTGTAGGATTTCACTGACCTGACCCGCTCGGCTGCATTACACAGATCGTATCCTCTGTGATGACATAGTAGCACATTTATTCTTGGAGCAGGCCGCAGTCCTCAAACGAGGTGAGCCACAGCGGCATGCACATGGGCGGGGCTAGCTGCTGCAGGACGGTCAGCCAACTGGTGGCGTCGGCGCCATCTCTGTGCAGCGTGGGTCACCAGGACTTTAAGAACTTTCTGGGAAATGTAATTCCTCTACATTTGAAAGCACTGCATACTTAAAGTTTTGTGAATAGGAATACACATTGCACCAATTGGTTGAGAAAAGAGTTACTCCATCATTTTGGATATTACGGCAGGTTGAAAATAAACCTGATTCAGATTCAGAGCAGCTCTGCAGCCAAACTCAGTTCAGGCTCCGTGAGTTGCTCTGCGAATACTACGTCACGTCACCAGAAAAAAACTCCCGCCAACCAGCTGTCCAAAAAGAGCGTTGCTGCTTTTGATTCCTAGAAGATCACCCAGTGAACCTGAAGGAGGAGGGAGGGAGGTGGGTGGAGTGAGGGTCGCTAGGTTCTTGGGTTCAGTCCCGGTCATAGAGAGAGAAGGAACAGCAGGGGAATGTGTGTGTGTGAGTGTGTGTGGCAGCAAAGGGCCAAATATGGCGAGAGGAGGCGAGCGTTCAAACATGTCCGACGACTAGAGTATGTTCCCTTTAATACTGCGGATGAAGAGTGTGTGTAAGAGTGTGTGAGAGTGTGTGTGCTCTGGTATTCCTGTTCTTTATTGGTATCAGCTGATGTTGGACGTGTTTCATGCCTTCATCCAAAGACAAAAACTAAGAACAGCAGATTCCCTCGGCAGCATGTCCTCATACAACGGACCCAGCAACAGATCAGTGTGCATGAGTCCAGTTACTAGAAGAAAATGTGTTGATATGAAAGTATTAGGTACCCTTTAGTGTCTCTGAGATGCATCAGGCTTTCAGTCAGGTTGCGTAGTAAATTGAACGCAAAACTCTGAGGTCGGCGTGAATGGATCCTTTCACCCAGGAGACCTTTTCTGGTTCGAGTCCTGTTTGTGTCCTGTGTGAAAGTGAAACATGAGTTACTTAACAAGCATAATTATTTTAACTCAAACCACAATCTTTCCCTTTACCTAACCAAGTGTTTTTTGTTTGATTTCAAAATGTTAACCATGTGTTTAACATTGGGGCGGCAGTAGCTCAGTCCATAGGTGACTTGGCTGGGAACCATAGGGTCGCTGGTTCAAGTCCCTGTGTGGATCATGAATGGAGCGTGGACTGGTGGCTGGAGAGGTGCCAGTTCATCTGCCGAGCACTGCCGAGGTGCGAACCCCCAACTGCTCGGGGTGCTGATCACTGGCAGCCCCCTCACTCTAACATCTCTCCATTAATTGCATCTATAGGTCCTGTCTGTGCATGTGTGTATTTCGGGCCTGTGTGTTGCGGGATAAATAAAGTAATTCTTCTTCTTCTTCTTCTTCTTCTTTAGAACCTGTCACCATTGAGCACCACTGGTGTGGCAAAAATGACGCTGAAAGGTCCTGACAAAGCGTTGGTATGTGATGAGTAAAGCCAAATTTATACTACCCATGTCCACATGTCCATGAGGGTCAACCTCTATCCTACGTGATTTTAACATCATATCATCATTCACCCATGTCCATTAGTGTTCAGACAGATCGCCATGCAGCCTGGTTGTTTCACACTCCAGTCCAGTAGGTGGCGTATGCACCTCAAGCTGGTGTGCCAAGAGGAAGAGGGAGAGGTGGAAGAAGACAAATGACATGGGATGAGGAGATTAAAGGCAGAAACAACAGTTAGAGCACAGAGTGATGAAGGAATAGAATAGAAATACTTTATTGATCCCAAGTCGGGAAAATGCAGGAGGAGGAAATCTGGCGTCTGTAATGGGATAGGAAGACCACAGCACCGACGCCACCCTCTGGTATAGACCGGGAAATACACATGCTGGAACGCCAGACCGAGATACGATGGAACGTCTGACAGGTAGATTATATTCTGGCTTATTGGACAACAAGGTTAAGGAAAAGATCGTGGTTTGGGGTAAAAATGAGTGTGTTAGTTAAGTACACGAGTCACGTAATTGACTTTTGTGTACACATGAGATACAACCTACTGTCAGCTGGGTGACAGTAGGTTGTATCCACCCTGACCTCCTCCGTACGCGGACTTGGTCGCACTTTATTCTACATCCCCTGACTTCCTCCCTTGAGGCAGCGCTGTTTGTCTTGGCTCATGATTATCTGGCTTATATACAAATAATTAAATAGTGCATTACTTTTATAGGTAGAAGTAGGAACAGTGAATGAGAACAAACATCCTCTGATGAAATGAAGCATAGACATTCTGGACAAGTAAAGGGTACTAAAAATGGTTTGCCTGTAATTCAGGATATTGTGGCCGCAATAATTAAATAATAGGTGCAGTATGAACAATGTTGTTATTTTTAAGCTGATTTTGTTCTGCTAAATGATGCTGCTATAGGCCTAGTCTGCAGGGGGATAATACTTTTCCTGATACTCTGAGCTTCTCTCCTCTCTGTCTGTATCATTCATGTCTCATCAATGCATGTTACTGATTCAACTTCTTCCCCGGAGTTGTTTGTGCTTTGTCGTCTCTCAGGTCTCTGCTGATGGTGGTGGTGCCTGCTGCCGTGGTCCTGCATGACGCTTCCTGCTGCTGTTATAATCTATCACCTTAGCTGTGCTTGTTTCTACTATTCTGCTGTATTAATAAGTCATATTCACATTACTATAGATATTATTATAGTTACTGGAAGTGTGTCTGTCTCTGTCTTTGTGTCTGTCTTTGTCTCTCTCTGTCCATCTGTCCGTCTTTTCTCTCTCTCTCCCTCCTTCTCTTCCTCTCTCCGGTGCAGACAGATGTGCGTCCTCCACAGAGCTGGGTCTGTCTGACGTTCCTGTCTGTTATAGTGAAGGTTTTCAACGCCACAGTACTCTACGGGGGAATTGTTGGGTCTCTGTAAATCATAAATAAGTCATAGAGTGTGGTCTTTACCTACTCTGTAAAGTGTCCTGAGATAACTTCTGTTATGATTTGGCACTTTAAAATTGAATTGAATTGAATTGAATTGAATTGAACATTTAAACAGGTTTTGCTTTTTGGAATTAAATAAAAATAGTCACCCTAAAGAGCTTCTACTGCAAGTGAGGAAATTCACAATGTTCGTTTTGTACAAAAATATATTCAAAAGTTCAACTGAAGCTAAAAGAAGTTTTCGTTGATGCATGAAGCCACAGCGGGACATCATCTGGAACCTCAGAGTCCTTGAACATAACCGACCAGTAGGTGACCATGACGGTTAAATTCAACAAAAGTGATGGTTAGATCAGAAAGGAGGTTGTGGTTTGACTTAGACCTCTCAGGTGAAAGTCCTGTGTTTTGGGGCCCGTTGTCCCTACACACATTTTATCACTCTTATACTATGTAATCTGATTTCCTTCTGTGCTCCAGTCGTAATTCGTACAGTAATAAATACGTAGATTGCATAGGAGATACGGTGCATTACTTCCTGATTTATAGCAAAAATAAAACTGTTTCTTTCTGCATTTCTTTCTTTCTCTCTCTCAGTCTCTTTCTTCTTCTTGTCCTAAAAATAAAGTCCTCTGGTAACACCACTCCACCACACTAACCCTGATCTCCCGCCCTGTTTCCACTCCTCCACCTCCTCCTCCTCCTCCTCCTCCGCCTCCTCCTCCTGGTTTCGTTCCTGAAGTTCCTAGAATCTTCCACAGTTCCAGTTTCAAGGAACGTCAAGATGCTGCCAGATCCAAAAGCTGTGGTTGGCCTCAGACGGCGTCTTGTTCTTTCTGTCTCTCCACATGTAGTTCACATGTGAGAGTGTGTCCTGCCAAACACCCTGCCTGTCTGTATGTCCATATGTCGGTTCAGCTCACTGCATGTCTCTCCAGCCGCCTTAGTGGCTGACAATAGACCTGCAGTATGTGCACTCAGTAGCAGGTTACCTATATAAATAATATAAAAGCTGAGTTAACATTTCCAATATATCAAATTCAAACTCAGAGAATTATTTCCCAACTCTGCAGTTCTTCTCCTTTGCTATTCTATTGTGACTTTTAGCTCCTTTTTTGTTTTAGGGATCATTTACTGTACATTTCATTTGTTTCCAGCTGTTTTCAAGCGAGCTCTATAAACCTCATTGTACACTACTTGTCTAATATCAAACAGCTGACAGACACAACTGGTGAAGAACATGGAATATATGGCAATGTACCAAAAAACATGCCTCCAAAAGCAGTATGATGTTCATGCATGTCTGCTGGATATGCAAACAAGCTAGCTATTTGCTAAGATGTTAGCTGTAAACTTTATAAAGGTGATAATGTCAGTGTGAGTAGCATGTCCCTGCAAGGAAGCTCCAGTTTCAAGAGCAAATTTCTAACCTTACTTTTTCTGGGTATCCTCTAAGCCTTACGATGGGTTGACACGCAGCGAGTCTTGTGAGGCTTTTGACAAATCTAGAATATTTTAACCTAACTTTAATCCTTCATAGCTAGCTTGCTGTTAATGTTAATGTTGATGCCAGTTTCGTTCGGTAACTAGGGTCGTAGCGATGCTGTCCTGAAACAGCAGCTTGATCTGTTGCAAGAATATAATTTATTATCATTGTGTTTCATTTACAGTTTGTTGTTCTGTCAAAGGGGCCAATAAATCAATAGTTAATGCTTTAAATCACTGGTTCTCAAAATGTGGTACTTGTACCACTGGTGGTACTTGAAACAATCTCCAAAATAAAAAAAGGAAACATTAATTACTAAATAAATATAATACTATGAAAATACGACAACATTTGAAAAGAAAATACTTAAACTTTTAGGATCCATGAAATGTATTTTAAAATAGGTTTAGTATTTTCTGTCATATTTTGTTTCAGTATCAGCCTGCTACCTAACCACGTTTATGCGTCACAAGCTAAACTTCATCTGGTGATGTTTGCGGTACGGGAGGTCGTGCAGGAGTCTATGGGGTTTATTCCTGCTGACTTAGTTTTTGCTCATACGGTACATGGTCCTTAAAGGGTCCTAAAAGAGAAGTGGCTACAGGAAGACACCAAACTAAATGTTTTGGAACATGTCAATTGCTTTAGATCAACAATGCGGCGAGCATTTGAGTTGGCTATGGAAAATCTTGGAACTACCCAGCCAAAAATGAAAGACTGGTTTGATAATAATGCTCAGAGCAGAGACTTTTTGCCAGGTGACAAAGTTTTGGTGTTGTTGCCAATTCCTGGGTCTAGACTGCAAGCTCGTTATTGCGGACCATATCTAATAGAAAAGAAAATGGGTGAGAGATTACCTAATTTCCACTCCTGATCGGAGGCGTAAGAATCAGCTTTGCCATGTAATCATGCTAAAAGAATATCACAAGAAGTCTGTGAGTATTGAACCGGAGATCTTGTGTCAGACAGTGTTGTCCAAACCTGTTTGGCTGCGATGGTGCTGAAGTTGGTGAGGCCAGTTTATCTGCAACTATGATTTGTGGTAAACTGTCAAATTCTGAAGCAGTGAAGAAACTTCTAATGTGTTTGTCTCATTTGACTGAGAGTCAGAAAATAGATCTAATTGCTTTGGTTGAGTCACATAAGTCGCTCTTTTCTAATGTGCCGTTGCGAACTTCCGTTCTGAAACATGACATTGATGTGGCTGATAATAGGCCAATCAAGCAACACCCATATCGCGCCAATCCCGACAAGCGCTGTCATCTAAAGTATCAAGTTTACTATATGCTGCAGCAGGGCATTGCCGAGCCTAGCTGTAGTTCATAGAGCTCTCCTTGTCTGATAAGGCTAATGGTGACGACCGGTTCTGTACTGACTTTCGTAAGGTTAATGGCAAAACCAAACCCGATTGGTATCCTCTCCAACATATGGAGGATCGTGTGGATTGTGCGGGCAATGCTTCTTTTGTTACAAATTGGACTTTTTGGAGGATATTGGCAAGTCCCTCTAACTGAGCGTGCAAAAGAAATCTCTTCATGCGTTGGACCTGAGGATCATGGCTTTTGGTATGTACCGCACCAGCAACTTTTTAACGGTTGGTACATAGTGTTGTCTGGTCTGTCTTATTGTGTCTGGTCTGTCTTATTGTGAGGCGTACTTGGATGATGTGGTCGTGTGCTCCAGGTCATGGGTTGATCACATTGACAGGTATTTAAATGACCCATTCATGAAAACTTGACCATCAACCTTGGAAGTGTATTCGGCCGAGCCACAGTTATATCTTGGTAAAGTGGTTGGCCAGGTTTGCACTCCCCAGGCAAAGGTAGAGCATATTGTCTCATTTCCAGCTCCTACCTCTGGGACTGAACTTCGTCGTTACCTGGCAATGGTGGGGTATTAAAGAGGGTTCTGTCCAAATTTCCCTGTAGTGGCTTTCTCCTTTAACAGACCTGTTAAGTCCAAAAGTAATTTGAGTGGTCTGATGTGTGTCAAACTGCTTTTGAACGGACAAAAAGCGTCTTGTGTGCACCTGATTTTGAGCAGCCAATTAAGTTAGCAGTTGATGCTAGTGACTGAAGTTCTTCAAGATGGGTCTGATGGGGTGGAACACCTGGTTTCATACTTGTCTAAAAAGTTTAACCGCCATCAGAAATGGTGCTCTTCTATCGGAAAAGAGATTCTTGCGATGCAAATGGCGCCAGACCATTTTGAGGTCTATGTGGGCTCCTCAAATGTTGCCCTTGTATACACTGATCACAAGCCGCTAGTGTTCTTAAATAGGATGATAAATAAAATGATTGTTTATGAATTGCAGTTTTTGCAGTTGCAGGGCTACAATCTGAAAGTCAGGCATATCCGTGGAAAGGATAATGTCCTGGCTGACGCATTGTCGCGCCTGTGATGTGTGAGCTACTAAATAGTTTCTGAAATTTGGTGGGCTTCTATAGTATTTTCAGAAACACATTCAGTGACTTAGGGTTGGAGTGTTATGCGCTCCCTCTGCTCTCTCTGTGCCATTAGTACCTCAGGCTGCCTTGCTGTTCCTGAACCCCGATGAAGACTCTTGGCCCAAGCTGCACCATGTTGGCCTAATGAGGCCTCAGCCTATAAAGAGAGCTGTGCCCTCTCCACTCACTTCATGTAGTTTTCATTTTTCATTGAATTTTACTTAGCTTGGGAAGGATGTGCTGGCATTACTGTGTTTGTGATTGTGTTTCAAGTTTAGGTCATTAGGTAGTTCAGAGTCTCTGGTCTGAAGGCCCATTGTGTGGTCGGCCAGAGCACCTGTTATATTTACCGACCCATCTGAGCTTTTGTCTTGGTTCGGGGTTAAGATATTTTTTTTTAGGAAACAATTAATTATTTTTATATTTCCTGGTTGTTGTTATATTATTGGCCTTTGTGGCATTTTGACTTTGATTCTTTTATATTTCAAAACAGCTCGGCTCCAGCCCCCCGCGACTCTGAATGTGTTGTGTGTGTTGGCGTGCACTGCAGAGCCAAAGTCATCTCCTCGGTTAGTGGCTACCCTCGATAAATTGCATTAAATCAAACAAGGTATCAGATGATTAACATTTTGGTATGGTTCTAGGTGACAAAGGTTATCCTCTAACGGAATACCTAATAACCCCACTGGCAAACCCCGCTACAGAGCAGGAGCGCAGGTTCAACAGTGCGCACACATGCACTCGGGTCACAGTGGAGCGCTGCTTCGGGTTGACTGTCTCCGTTATTCTTTTCCATACAGCGTTTTTATGGGCCCCTTTTATTCCACTTTTAAGACAAAAAGCACATCTTTATTTTGCTCCATCTCGGATGTCAGGATGCCGATCTGTGTGTCGGGAAAGTTTCTTTTCTTACCAGTGTTTCTTCTCTCCATATTTGACCTACGTGGGCGAAGCCTCCGAACCAGGAATATTTAAGGGCCTAACATGTCAAGGACGATCGAATTCAGCCGCTGCATTTATCAAGGCCCGCTCATTCATACGCTGAGATTGGTCAGATACGAATGTTTCATAATTCTCATGTGTGTCCTGTCATACGACCAATTCAAACCAAAGATTGATAAATGAGGGCCAATGCATTCGCAGTAGGCGTAAAAGCGTCCTCTTGACAATATAACCAACATACGCAAGCAAACGCAAAAGGATTTTCATCTAACAAGTTACTTCAGTAGGTAACGCTGTATCACAACTACTTACTTTTGAATGGCAGTAATCTTGTAATGCTACTTTTTAAAATAATGTTCCCCAACACTGGTCGAACCCTAGCTTGCTCAATTTCGCTAGGCGGTAGCTTCAGTGTAGTGAGGCTTGATTTCATGTAGAATAACTGGAGTTAACTATATTTTCCAAGTTGCTGCCAAACACTGACGATGTTTGGTGAGAAATACTGAATGTAAACAAAACTGTTACAAGAAATCCCCACGGTGTACCAACAAATTCTTATGTTGTATTAAATTAAACATGCAATATTCATACAGTTGTGTCAGTGTCTTTCCTTCAGTCTCTTCCTTCAAGTATTTAATCGAGTTAGACAATGAATGGATCCTGAGACAAGATGTTCCCAAACTGAGAAGTAATATATTAAAACGTCCTGGAGCTCCTTCCCCGATAATATAATAACCAACCGGAAAAACAGGCATGTGATCAGACAGAAAAAACGTCACCACAGGGCTGAACGGGTGTTCGATCAAACAAAGGAGCATCTGTGACTGTGTGTTCAGAGGCCTGCAGGGGATTAATTTCAGCTCAATAGGACAGTGTATTTTGTTTATGTCTGTGTACAATATTGGCTGTGTGACAATAGGAGCAGTGTAACTGAATGACTGTACCATAACTGGGACAGGCCGGTGGCTCAGCAGGCGGGAACGACTCACTCTTAGCCGGCGGCGTTCGGCGCTCACTGATGGCTTCTGTCCTCCTCACAGAAATAACCGTGAAATGTCATGGTGCCACAAACATTAAAAAGTTGTGTCATGAGCAAATTTAAATGTCAGAGAAATTTTTGGGGGTAATAAATATTTTCTGTTTTTTGTTATTTTAACCGTCTTTGGTGCTGGTTCCTGTGGTGGTGGTTCCACATGTCAGTGCTTTTCCTCGCCTCTTCATCTCTGGCGATCCTGTAGCCACTGAAACGTCACTTTGCAGATTACGTTTACACTAAAAGCTTTTGGTGATTATATATCAAATAAACAACATGCGTATTAAAGCTGAAGTCGGCAAGATTTTTTTGATCATATTCACTGAAACCGGCTACATGGTGGTGTCGTGGTTAGCACTGTCGCCTCACAGCAAGAAGGTTACAGGTTTGCATCCCGGCTTGGGCCTTTCTGTGTGGAGTTTGCATGTTGTCCCCGTGTCTGCGTGGGTTTTCTCCGGGTTCTCCGGTTTCCTCCCACAATCCAAAGACATGCACGTGTTAGGTGAATTAGTGACTCTAAATCACCCGTAGGTGTGAATGGTTGTCTGTCTCTGTTCGTCTCTATGTGCCCTGCGATAGAGTGGCGTCCTGTCCAAGGCTCCAGCCCGACCCCGGGATAAGCGGTTGAAGATGAATGAATATTTACTGAAACCGACACTATGCTCCGATAGAACAAGATATATCATCCAGTTTTAGAAAAGAAATGTGCCTCTACGTGCACGTAGAGCCTGTTGTTAGTTTCGCAAAAATGGACCCCGCCATTATCATGCTATCCACTCATGGCAGAGCCATCTCTTGCTGTGTGTGCACGCAAGAGATGGGCACGCTCACAGGAATACACGCACTAAGGAGCACTCGCTGGGAGGGAGTGGAGGAGCACGGTGGTAGAGGGGGAGGGGCGTGAGAGTTGTAAACATTTGAAATTCGATCTGCCAGGGATTGCAGACTGCAGCTTTAACATTGAGTTTACACTTAGGGCAGAAGCGCCGCATTTCTAAAAAGTAGCACTTGATGCTGTTTTGCCTATATGATCATTTTTCTGTATTACCTTTTTATTGTGATTCTTGTACTTTTCTGGGTAATATCTTCATTGGTTGAATGCACTTATCTCAGGTCACTTTGGATAAAAGTATCAGCATCAGCCAGAGACACATGAAGCTGGGTGGCTGCTCCCACCAGATGCAAATTTTACTGTGCAGGTCAAGAAGAGATTCTGCTCCTCTTCTGTTTTTGTAATCATACGTAGGACCGTCAGGCAGTGAGCCACGTACAGGCCTTGTTCAGATTGACAAAAACCCTATAGGCCCTCATTCAATTCAATGAGAATACCCTGGCTCGACTTTACAGACAAGTCACATTTTAAATGACTTTGTGACATGAACACAGTCATTTCATGATCTTTAAGGCGGAGGATAAAACGATTGTCGCTGCGATAACTTTCCAAACCGGTGAACACTGTTTTGGTGTAATAAATCTCTAAACTCATGGATCTGTTACTCAAACCGTCTTTCATAGATCGTGTTTCATCTCCTTAAACCTGAAGCAGCAGCTGTTTTATAGGCTGAACACCCGGTGAAGGTACAATCATCTTGATCTAATCAAACTGTGATGTGCATGAATGTGCTCGGTCCAAAATCAATATTTTGTATGTCGATCATACAAGATTCAAGATTCAAGATTCAAGATACGCATGTTTATTTAAAGGAACATGTTCCTGTTAACTGTTCTTCACACCTCTCTGCTTACATGAAAGTTGTTTTTGCAGGGTGTTTTTAAAGACGGAGACGTATGACCTGCCGTCTGCATGCAACACGTTCTCAACACTCAGGACATGCAGAGTCCAGAATGTCCTATCCTTTCTATTATTAAGCAGAAAGAGGAAGAGAGAGTGTTGGGGTGCTGGAGGGCCTCTTCCTCTTCCCCCCTTTCCTGTTGCATGAATGAGCAGGTTTCTAGCTGACTAAATGAAGAAGTGGTTTGTGTCTGTGAAGAGAGCAGGCAGACCTTGTCATTCATGTTTTTTTTTTTTACAACTGTTTCGAAATGTTATCAATTCATTGAATGGTCGTTATCAGCATCCTAGATATGAGTTAGAAGAATCTACCGCCATCTGTTCACGTGGTAAGGATCACCGCTAGCTTGGTCAGGACCAATCTGTTTCACTTTTTAAACCTCTAGGAGTCCTGTTATTTGACTAGTTTTAAGTAACAACTTTCGTTAAAAGCGTAGTAAAGTTAACTTCCATGGCCTAGGACATGACTTCAATACAAGTTAAGATTTTTGCTTTCACACAGTGCATGAACTCTGCTCTCCCAGGTGAATGTCCTCTGTATTTTTTGACCCATCCATCACCCCAGCCTTCTCCTTTCGATACTCCTGACCGGTCAGGGGGGATGGCTGGCACATAACCCACAGGGCTTTGATGCTAGGCAGCAGGGTTCAATTCCTGGCTTTAGTGAACCAACCCGCGGCCTTTTTTCTAATCCTAACCAAGTGTTTTTCATGCATAACCCTAACCGTCACGATTTTGATGGCCAAAATCTGTATTTTGTGTGCGTTGTTGCACTATTTTATCTTGCGGGTCAGCCCTGCGGTCCGGCTTTGGTCCGTGTTTATTCATACCACCTTAAGAAGAGATTCTGCTCCTCTTCTGTTTTTGTAATCATACGTAGGACCGTCAGGCAGCGAGCCACGTACAGGCCTTGTTCAGATTGACAAAAACCCTATAGGCCCTCATTCAATTCAATGAG
>NC_139825.1:44654521-44709521 GCF_963691815.1 Echiichthys vipera | reverse complement strand
CCCCTCACTTGTGAACAAGATCCTGAGGTACTTGAACTCCTTCACTTGGGGTAATAGCTCACAAATATAAAGTTTCATTTTTGAAACATGCTTGGTTTTGGACAACAAGGGAGAGGGGAGGAAGATATATTAGGCTTTGATACACAGACAGTACTTGTTCACAGGATCAGTTAAAGGTTGAAGATGTAGAATCTTCATTAAAAGCTATATTTTTTTAATAATACGTCCACGGGCGTTTTGAGGAGTACAGAATGAAAGTATTGCTTTTCCATAAAAAAATATATTTAGTCTGAATTTTTTTTTTTTTTTTAATTTGACGGGTTTGACAAAAACTTTCTGTCACGTTCTGTTTACACTGTAGCAGCTAATAGAGTTGGGCGTTGCTGGTTGCCAGGGTTGTCTGTTGTTGGGTGCAGCTACTGTAGGCTGGCACTGGTGAAATGGAGTTTGCCAAACCTGCAGCTGCTTCTTTGTCCCAGCAGCTGAGTGAGCGGAGACGGGCAACAGCCAGAGTCAGTATAGGCCGAGCATTCACTCCATGGACTGAGATAAAGGAGTTAAATGGCGTTAAAACACACTCACAAACATCTACCTTTCTCCTTTATCAGTTAGCTAACTTTCATGTTTACTTAGCTGTAACGGCTAACGCTAACTCTCAGTCAAACTCCTCTAATACTTGTTTTTATGGTGTTTATGCTTCCTGTAGGCTACTGGGCCGGGTCTGACGAACAAGGCAACCTGAGTGCTGGAGTTATTTTTTGTTGTTGCGACTATGATCTTTTGACTCTAGATGGCGGTGCTCATTCTACATATTCATCCTTTAATTGTTGGTTTTGGTCTTTTCAAAGGTGGATGCTGCTGGACGCTCATATTCTCACCGATCTGCACTGTTGTTTGCTTATGTAGGTCACAGGAGAGGCCTCAGTATTAAGTAGAGTAGAGTGTTCATGACCAGTTTAAGAGTCCTTGTAGTAACAGTGACTTGGTCCTTAAAAGGACACAAGTACAGAAAACACACACACACGCACGTGCACACACACACACACACACACACACACACACACGCACGTGCACACACACACACACACACAAAACCCTAGAGAAAGTGCAACAGGATGCACTTTTACATGTTCCTGGCAAAGCTGCGGTTACTTCCTTTGATGACTACCACCAAGCATTCCGAACCATACACACACACACACACACACACACACACACGCACAAACACACACACACACGCACACACACACACACACCACATGAAGGCTGTTCCCAGAAGGAATGCTCTCCGACTGCCTGCCTCTCTTCCCTCTTTTTTTATTCCAGCAGCTGAGTGAGATCAGACGAACGCTCACTTTCATTAAAATCCTTGAAGGAAAAACTCCACCCAAAACCACTTAAACCACTTATACCCTTTAAAAAAACCAGCTGCTGGTGGTCTGTCTTTCAGTCTCGGCTCTGTTTGCTGTTTTTTCTAGGATTGTTCTCTTTCCCGGCTGAAATGTCAAGTCGAGATATTTCTAGTTTATTGGTAGAAAATTTCTCCCCCGGGCCTGAAACAAAAGTAGCTGTTGGGATTCGTTGTGTCAGTTTATATAAAGGATTTCCACCACACAAAGAGTGCATTCAAATTCATACACACGGCACAGGTTTGCTTCATTTAATCCCCCTTTCCAACCTGGGAACAAATCATGTCAGTGCCAATGACTGCTTCACTGTGACTGTTGTTCCCAGAGAACTTTTACCATACTCTTTCCTTTCCATCTTATTAACGTCATCTCTTCCTTTGTAGAGAACTTCCTCCTTTCTCAGTTTCAAAAAATGGCCCCCCAGGTTGTAATTCAGATCTGAATTTACTTTCATAGGTGGTGAAGTAATTCTGACTGGAGCAAAGGAAGGTGTGAATGTTCTCATGTGTCCAGGTCGTCGTTATCCTCAAAGCAATTTCAGTCAAAAACAACTGGACTTGGTTATTTGTGTAGGAAGACGTTTCACCTCTCATCCAAGAGGCTTCATCAGTTCATGTACGCATCTGACCAGACTGGGACTGGACCAGGACCAGGTCCAGGACCAGGCTGGGACTGGACCAGGACCAGGACCAGGCTGGGACTGGACCAGGACCAGGACCAGGCTGGGAATGGTCCAACTATCTGGTGTGGAGATCCAGGTATTTAACCTCTCACAAGGCCGATGATGTCACTGGAAAAGTGGTTCATTTATGTAGACGACACATGGGTTAAGATCAAATCCAAAGAGATGCAAACTTTTACTGAACATATCAACTCAGTGGACAGAAACATCAAGTTCACCAGAGAAGAAGTCAAGGACAATAGTTCGCCTTTCTTAGACTGTGACGTCCATATGGAGAATGACAGGAGCCTCCACATTGGGGTATACAGAAAACCCACCCACACGGATCAATATCTACTTTTCGACTCTCATCACCCCTGGAGCACAAGCTTGGAGTGATCAGAATGCAACACTGAGCTGATAACGTACCCACCAGCTCACAGGCCCAAGGGGAAGAACGCAAGCACCTGAGAGGCGCCCTCACAACTTGTGGTTACCCCAGCTGGACCTTTGTGAACACGACAATAAAAAGTAGCCACTGCTGTGCATCTTGCAGCAACTTGGAGGTGAGGAGAGAGAGCGGGAGAGGGTGTTGAATTCAGTAGTCTGCACTTTAGTACACTTTGTTTATTATTATTTGAATGTGACACTTAAACACAGGACTCTCACCCGGGGGAGCAGGGTTTGGTTCCCAGATGGCAGGCGTTCATGTCCTTTTTTTAATCCTAAACCAAGCTGTTTTCATGCCTATCCCTAACCCTTACTGTCACATTTTGTTGGCAAAAAATTGGTCACATAACGTATGTTTTGGTCCGTTGTTGTCGCGAACCATTTCTTTTCGGTCAGCGTCTTTTTTTGTATGATTTCCTACGAACGTGTTCATGAGAATATGTTGCATAGTTTTAGTTCTTGGTGTTGATGATTAACATGATTGTTGCTCTTTCAAACTGTAAAAATCAAAATGTACCTGTATTTTTGTTATGTTCATACTCTTTAGACTCTCTGTGGACAGGCTGAAGGTCGTCAGGGAGAAGTTACATCATCTGTAACTGCGATATTATCAGTCTGTGCGTCTCCTCCGGTTTCTGTGTGGTTCTATTTGTCTCGTTTTCTGCTCCATAATTTATCCCCACAGCAAGTTTTCCTCTCATTCGTGCTGCACAAACACGACTAAAGTTTCATTAAACATGTTTTCAAATTGGTTTCTAGTTTCTTTTCTGGTTTATAGGATTCCAAAAGTCACAGCGTGTGTGTGTGTGTGTGTGTGTGTGTGTGTGTGTGTGTGTGTGGTCTTCTCCGCCTCTCCTCTCTGGAGTTGTGACAGTTGTTCAGTACATCGTGATGTAGGTGGCACAATTTTCTGTGTTTTTCAGGCACGACGATGGCAACGGCCCATGTCTTCTGCTTCTTCTGTTTATTGGAGACAACCAGGACCCATGAAATGCATCACTGCCTCTGCGCGCGTGGGGGATTTTTCTCAGAACAAATTTATATACAGCTCTATCACACAACAGCACTAACATTTAGAGGGATTGTGTGTGTACGCAGGTCTGTCATTACACAGTTTGGTGAGATCCTGTGGTGATGCTGTGAGAGCTGTAATTTCAGAGGAATGAAGGAAGACGAGGCGGATGACGAGTCTTTATTTCTCTCTTTGACCTTATTGGCCTGTGATAATGACAGAAAATGGTCATACTTTCTCATTTTTTGCTCTATTTCTCCTCCTGTATTCCTGATAAATACGGTGTGAACGCTGTCTGGCTTACCAGCTATAAACATCAGGCTTTTTCCTCCCCTTCCAATGTCTCAGCTATCTATTTTGCATCTCACCGTCACTGTATCAGGGGCTTAGCACTGCCCAAGACAAGACTGTGATTATTGTGTAGACGAATCCGGCAAAGTACAAGCCAAGGGAAGTGAACAAGCTGCCATTGCTGCGGTGGCGTCTCCCTCCAGTACTGGGAGCTGTCATTATAAGTGTACCTTTCTACAACCTTCACAAACCTTCACCTCATGAAGAGTACTTGTGATAATTTACCTCCATCACTGATTAACTCAGATGCTCGATGTTCCCATTGTGACCAATAGGATGCCCTAGTTAGAGCAACTTACGTTATATTTCACAATAGCACCACATTGAGTTAATTTACTCTGTGCGACCACGACAGCCTTGATAGAGTCGTCCAATGTAAGCTAGCTAAGCCGTGTTAGCTTAGCAAAACAGTACTTTTTCACTGTATTAAGCTAGGCAGCTGCATGCTGTTCATTGTGACATTGACGAGTGTGAACCAAAACTTAGGGCGTACTCACACTGTCCTTCCGCACCGCGACCCGGGCTTTAGGGTACTTGTCCCCCCTCCCTCTCCCCCCGCGCCCCAGCCCCGTTTGTACTCACACTGCCTGGTCCTCGGCGAATGCTTCTTGCTGTCCATACGACATCACGCCGTAACACGCCACACGCATTGATTGCGTGTGTGTGGCTTTGTTTACAAATCTTTCCACAGACCTCAGAGTTTTTGTGCGTCTTGTCGACTGTTTTTGAATATTTTCATCCGACCAAATCTGCAGTAAACACTCCACCTCCGCATCACACCAACGTGAACCTTTCACCGCCATTGTTGTTGTTGTTAAATGTCCGCGCATGGTCCGTCCTTCTTTTTTCTATGTCCGAACAGGCGCACATAACGCTACTGCCGTAGGGCCCTTGCTCGTGCTCGTACACGTGCGCACGCTCGTGCTCGTACATGTGCAAATGGCTCCGCTAAAGCCCACCTCTTTCAAGCTGGCCGTGGGCGGCCCGCTGTCGGCTGTTATGCGCGGAACGGGTGCACTCACACTGCTTAAAGGTACTAGGCTTTAGCTGAAAAACCGGTTTTGGCCCGGTACAGAACGACTTAGCGTGCTGTTGCTGTTGGAAACAAAGTCCCCTGTTAATATCCTTGATCCACTTCTGGCGAACATCTGCACACCCAGGGAATCGACGTAGACCTTACGGCCTCAGACAGGGACTCTTCATGAGGTAAAGGTTTGTGTAGTTCGATTTCAGTTTGTTTCCAACGTTGAAGTTTCCCGCTGCTGTTGGAGCAGCAGAGAATTGCACAGGTTGTTCCCGACTTCCTAGACATTGTTTTCAAAAGCAATGCTGCATAAAAAGTACAGGTAAATGCAGAAAAGGTAAGTGTGAGCATAGTGGAGAGAGATGCCACCGCAGTAATGACGGCGCCGCTACACGGCTCGCCAGATTCACTATAGCGAAGCAAAGCGATTTTTTCACCTTTACTTGTATTTAAAGCTCTAAAAAAGATCAATTTTAAGAATTTCTATTTGTTTTGAGGCATTTTTTATTATAGTTCCTTGATTTATTATATGATTTACTCATTAAGTTTAACTAGTTCCTTTATTTTTAACTGTTTAATTGTTAATTGTTTATTGGTTTTTTTATTTTTCAGTGTAATAAGCACTGTTATTCTTGTTTGTCGCCTATTAATATACAAGTATGTGTGTTTGTATGTTTCATGTTTAATGCTCTTAATGGTTGTCTTATCCTTTTTATTTGTTTTTTTAATTTAAAGCACTTCATATGAAACATAGCCATGTGTTGGTGCTGCATGTTTGTGCTTTATGCTGTTGTATATGTGCTTATATGAAGATGTGCTTGTCCTGTTTTAATCTACTGCATAATATTATAAAGT
Organism: Echiichthys vipera; assembly: GCF_963691815.1. Classification (NCBI taxonomy): domain Eukaryota; kingdom Metazoa; phylum Chordata; class Actinopteri; order Perciformes; family Trachinidae; genus Echiichthys; species Echiichthys vipera. Next base: position 44,703,759 of record NC_139825.1, on the reverse strand, counting down.
CCACGGGGTATAACCTCTTATGCATGTTGGGTGTTCTTATCTATGTGCCTATGTCAATTTGTTCTTACTATATTGTTTTTTTAATATTTGCTTATACATGAATTTTAGGTTGCGTTTTGAATATCTGGCCGGGGACTACCAATGCAAACTAGCCTCTTTGGGTAACTCTGGCTCACTTGCAGCTTTGCTGATCACTGTGCAATGTCCCTAAAATAAACCAATAAATAAACCAATAAAGTTCATTTGACAATACTCTGGCTAATGTAATCAGTGAGGCAATTAAATAAGCATTGTAAGTATGTTACTGTTTATATTATATGTATTTCACCTTTCTTCTTCACCTTCACAGATTAGTTTTCTTCCTGTGTTGGCCACGGCGTGATAGCACCGACGTCATCAACACATCCGTGCTGCGTTCACACATGGGCTCACTCGGAGCATTAATGTCTTTATATTGAGAACTGCGAGGGTTTGTTGTCCGGCTGATTTGGACATTTGTGTTTTCACATACAGCCCCGTCGGGTGATGTCTAGACAATTTTAGATGGGCAGTGCATGTGTGAAAGGGGCTTTAAAATATCATATGTTTTCAGAATCAGAATCAGGAAACCTTTAATGTACCGCAGACGGGGAAATTCTTTTGTCACAGCAGCAACAGAATATAACAAAATAAGGTAAAAAACAGCAAAAATAAGCAAAAAAGTTAAATTTAAAAAGGAAGAAGTGGAAAAAAGACATATATTCATATTCACATGATATAGTGCAGTTGTTCTTGTTTTGTAATAATATAATATGGAGTAAATAAATATGAGTAAATATGACCCAATAAACAGAAGTGACCTTAGTACAGGCATGTTGCACAGTGCAGGGTACAGGATGAGGTCAATAGTCTATTGGGAGCAGTGCTGATTGTAGTCTGACAGCAGCAGGAAGGAAGGACCTGCGATACCTCTCCTTTGCACACTTAGGGCGCACTCACACTGTCCTTCTGGCCGGGGCCAAAACCGTTTAAGCAGTGTGAGTGCACCCGCTCCGCGCAAAACTGTGGCCAGCGGACCGTCCACGGCCTGCTTGAAAGAGGTGGGCTTTAGTGGAGCCGTTTGCACATGTACGAGCACGAGCGTGCGCACGTGTACGAGCACGAGTACGAGCACGAGCCCTACGGCAGTAGCGTTATGTCCGCCTGTTCGGACATGTAAATAGAAGGAGGGACCATGCGCGGACATTTAACAACAACAACAATGGCGGTGAAAGGTTCACGTTGGTGTGATGTGGAGGTGGAGTGTTTACTGCAGATTTGGTCGATGAAAAGATTCAAAAACAGTCGACAAGACGCACAAAAACTCCGAGGTCTACGGAAAGATTTGTAAACAAAGCCACACACACGCGATCAATGCGTGTGACGTGTTACAGCGTGATGGCGTATGGACAGCAAGAAGCATTGGCCGGCCCTGGCAGTGTGAGTACAAACGGGGCTGGGTCGCGGGGGGAGAGGGAGGGGGGACAAGTACCCTAAAGTCCGGGTCGCGGTGCGGAAGGACAGTGTGAGTACGCTCTTAGTGCATCAGTCTGTTGCTGAAGGAGCTGCCCAGTGCTGTGAGAGCGACTTGCAGGGGGTGGGACTCCTGTAGTAACTACGCTAAACATCCCAGATATAATGAGGTGACGGAGCACTTTTGGTATTGGTTTGTGGGGGTTATATGAGCCTGAGGGGTTTAAATTGTGTCTTAATAAATGCCAAAGAACATTGAATTGTTTGAAAGCATGAAAATACCCAAAATTAGAGAGTGGATGTTTTACATATTCCTCTGAAATTCTGCTCATTGGGTCTTGTGCCAGCGTCTCCTTATAAGACTGGTCGTGCTCCTCAGATGTGCAGGCGTGACATGAGTGGGAATGAAAAGTGCATTGACCTGCTGTGAGCCACCCTGCATTTCATATTGAGCGGTGTAATGTGATTTGTGAGGCAAATTAGTGAGCAAGCACTTTCGTGTAGATCCTTTATGTTCTCAGTTTATTCCTGTTTCTTTTGTTAAATAAAAAAAAAAAGTCTTCTATGATGGCGTCTTTCTTACACTGACAGGAAATTTTACCTTTAGTGCAATTCAGGCGTGGTTTTTAGTCACAGGAGGTGCTTTTACAATAAGAAAACCTGATATCACGGCGGTGGTAGTACTAATAATACGATGATTCATTCATTCATCTTCAATCGCTTGTCCCTGTTGGGGTCGCGGGGGGCTGGAGCCGATCCCAGCTGACATTGGGCGTGAGGCGGGGTCCACCCTGGACAGGACGCCAGTCTATCACAGGACACATAGAGACAAACAGAGACAGACAACCATTCACACCTACGGGTGATTTAGAGTCATCAATGAACCAAACACCTGCACGTCTTTGGACTGTGGGAGGAAACCGGAGAACCCGGAGAAAACCCACGCAGACACGGGGAGAACATGAAAACTCCACACAGAAGGAAATCTCAAATCTATCCTAACAAGTAAATCAACCCCGACCATCACCACCCAGTGTACCAGAACCAGCCCTCAGACCAGAGTTTGAAAATCCCTTGTGCATGTGTGTGTGTGTGTGTGTGTGAGAGAGAGAGAGGGAGAGAGCTTATTCAGTAGCTGCTGCTGATATCTAATTAAAGCAGCACAGAGACACACTGCAGGATGAAGAGTCCTAATAAGGAGGAGGAGATCACAGCAGTGGGCGCACACAGTGGTAATCCCATTCCCAGGCTGTCTGTCACCCCTGGGACTTTGTGTGCATGTGTGTGTGTGTGCGCGTGTGTGTGTGTGTGTGTGTGTGTGTGTGTGTGTGTGTGTGTCCTATTAGCTTTCTGATGCCCTCCAGTTCACTGGGCCAGTAAACCAGTCACCCCGCGAGTCAGCAATTTGACCATTTAAAACAGGCAAAGATCTAAATTCCCTAAAGGATCTAACAACACATTTAGGAGATTACCAGCTCAGACTATGATGCATCTTTCACACACGTACGACTAGGGTAAAGTTTAAAAAGCAAGCATATGATACTCTGATATGAGTCTCAGTCACAGATTATTTGACCTAGATATGATCCCAATTATTATTACAACATTACAACATGGAAATTTGACAGCAATCTAACGATGCCAGTGTTCATTTGAATGTGTATTTTATATCATTACTAAAACAGTCAGTGAGGAGGCTGTTTCAAATTTAGTCTGTCACCTTCCTGTGAAGAGGTTAAGGGTCGTTAAAGTTACCTCATAGTAAGCCCTCAACCAGCTGTCCATCTGCATTTTAACAAGTTCAGCGGTGCGGCCAGTGAGTCTGCAATTTGGCAGTTAGGGGGCACTCAGGGCGCACACACACTGTCCTTCCGCACCGCGTTTTTCGGGACTAGCCTAGTGCGTTTGATCAGTGTGAGTGCAACCGCTCCGCGCATAACTGCGGACAGCTGGCCGTCCACGTCCCGTCTGAGAGAGGTGGGCTTTTGTAGAGCACGTTTGCACATGAACGAGCACGAGCGTGCGCACGTTTACGAGCACGAGGCCTACGGCGGTTCTTATGTCATTTATGTGCGCCTGTTCAGACATAGAAAATAGAAAGACGCACCATGCGCGGACATTTACCAAGAACAACAATGGCGGTGAAAGGTTCACGTTGGTGTGATGCGGAGGTGGAGTGTTTACTGCAGATTTGGTCGGATGAAATTCAAAAACAGTCGACAAGACGCACAAAAACTCAGAGGTCTATGGAAAGATTTGTAAACAAAGCCACGCATCGCCATGATGTCAATCAATGCGTGTGACGTGTTACGGCGTGATGACGTATGGACAGCAAGAAGCATTCGCTGAGGCCCAGGTAGTGTGAGTACAAATATGCCTGGAGGGGGGACAAGTACCCTAAAGCACGGGGCGCGGTGCGAAAGGACAGTGTGTGTGCGCCCTGAGTCAGCAAAGATGTATCTTCTCACTCTAATAGAGAGCTGTCGGGTTTCATTGGAGGTTTAAACCAATCAGCCCGTCAGGAGCCAGAGGTTGGTACAGGGGAGATCAGAGTTCTCACACAGATTTCACATCAAAAGCAGAGGTGCAACACAGTGCAGAGCAGAGCAAAGGATATTATTTCCGACACAGAGAGCGGCTGCATGAACCGTAGTGGTGTATCACTGCTCTCATTATCTGCCAGGTTGTGCAGAAAAAGATGTGAACACAGGATTCTGGCTTTGATGAAAGGAGGAAGTCACAGAGTATTTCAGTGCAGAGATGAATGGAGGTGAAATATTATATCCGCTCATCCTAAGCCCCTTTTCACACATGCACTACCCTGAACTGATCTACACGTTACCTGGAGGGGCTGTATGTACCTAAAAATCCAAATCAGCTTGATCTGACATCAATTGGACTTTGTACACGGTCAGCTCTCTGGTATAAAGTCAGTGTAATGTCCGAGTGAGTGAAAAGAGCGGCTCATTGTGCCGAGGATTCACGACAAGCGAGTGGGCGCGTCGATGATGATGATGTTTCTGTCATGCTAAGGGTAGAAAACCAAAGGAAAACAAACATCCCCTGTTGAAGAAAAGGTACGAAAATGTCCCACTGAGAGACGTTGAGATCTTCAGAAACTCTAACAATAAATTCAAGGAATGGAAAGAGACTCTTTGTTTACGCCCAAATTATGAACAAGCTACCTGACCGCAGTGTAATCTGTGTCACGTCCTTCCTCCTGCACGCTCTACCAAGGCGCCAAAACCTGTAAGTGATGAATGTTGGCAAACCACAACGGACAAATCCCACTCACTCTGTTTTTAAAAAGACAGCATGACGTGTACTTTATTATATTTCAAGTTTGGATGCGACAGTGTCATACAACAAGGGGCATCGCTTTAAATCACTATATCTTTGTGTCCCGCGGATGCATTTCTTACAATAACTGATTAAAGTTTGGATGATATGTTGATTTAATTTGATTTAACATGACAAATAAAACTCATTTTTTCCTCCAGAGCGGCAGCCCTTACGTCGCAAAGCAGCTGAATTCTCATGACACAAGATCGCTCGAGAATCACAGGTTCACATGTCACAGGACATGTCAGCGTCTTGTGAAGAGCTGCTGGCGGTTAAGAGGGGGGTCAGGGGGTCAGGGAGTCAGGGGTTGATGACACTGGAGGCGACCACTCGTTCAAAACAACAGCAGCTCACAAAGTTAGCTCAGACGCTGCAAAGCATCAGTTTCATCAGAACTGAAAAGAACGACACTGAAGGCTTTTATTGATGGAAAAGATGTTTTCTGTCTTCTCCTGATTGACTTTGACAAGAGTTTGATTGACAGATGGTTCATCAAACTGCCTGCCAGGTATGTTTCGAAAGTTAGTGCACTTCAATCAACCAGTCAGTCTCTAATGACGCCTTCTCAGATGGTTCTGTGCAACAAACCATCGGTGTGTCTCAAATTAGACTTACACCTCTCTTTATTGATCCTTTTGGGATGAACTCCTGCAAGGAAACTGAATTTCCAGCAGCTTATAAAAACACAAGGGTGGTATAAAAAATACAGTATAAGATAACCAATAAACTCTCAATTAAATGAATACAGAAATTATGAAAAAAAAACAACAATAAACTCCTAGTTAAATATATATGAGGCAGATGTAAGAATACAGGTAATATAAAATTAACAGAAAGTTAAATCAGATAAGTTAAATGTAGAATAAATGTAAAATATAAAATATGTATGACTGTATAAGACAGAAATGAGCAGTAAGATGATTAAAGTATTGCACTTAAGTGGTGGATAAAGTTATTGCACAAAGAAAAAAAGAAGTGTCCAGGTCTGTAAGAGTAGATTATTAATGTCACAGTGAACGGCTCCCTCTCCTTCTGTCCTCTTTATTTCCTCCTCCCCCCGAGTGAGTGAGGAGTTGTAGAGGATGACGGCCTGAGGGACAAAGGAGTTCTTGAGCCTGTTGGTCCTACACTTGGGCAGGAGCAGCCTTCCAGTGAACGGGCTCCTCTGGGTGCTGATGACGGTGGGAAGGGGGTGGCTGGCATTGTCCATAATGTCCAGCAGTGTGTCCAGTGCCCTCCTCTCTCCCACCGTCACCAGCAAGTACAGCTTCATGCCACAGTGTCAGACGTGGTGTCCTTCAGCCTGATGTACTGTGGCCTGTTAGTGAGGTAGTCTCTGACCCAGTCCACCAGATAAAGGTACTGGAGAAGTCTAATAAGAGAATCCTCGCTGTGCTGCTTCCCTTATCCAGATGGGAGTGGACACATGTGGGCAGCATGTAGAGGATGGCATCCTCCACACCAACATCTGGCTGGCCCGTGGTCCTGGGCGTGTTGTGCCTGGGGTCTGAGGAGGCTGAGGAAGAGCGGCTCCAGCGTCTTCATCAGGTGTGAAGTGAGTGCCACAGGTCGGAAGTCATTCAGCTCGCTGGGCCTGTTCTTCTTGGGAACCGGAACGATGCAGGATGTCTTCTAGAGGGTAGGCACTCTCCCTAGCTGCAGGCTAAGGTTGAAGAACGTTGTAGCGGTTCCCCCAGTTCTGCAGGTCTACAGTAGTCTCTGACACACTTTATCTGGGCCTGCTGCTTTCCTGGGTAGGAGCTTCCTCAGCTCTCCTCTGACCTGGTCTGTGGTGATGTGAGGCGGGGATTGTGTTGAGGGGGAGGAGGAGGGGGGGGGTTGTGGTGTCTGGGGGGATGTGTGTAGAGGGAGAAGGAGAGATGGTTCTCAGACCTCCCTCATGTTGTTCTCCCTCAGCTTCTCCTCCACCTTCCTCCTGTAGCAGTCCCTATCTTCGCTCACAGAGTGTTTCACCTCCTGCTGTGCTGCCTTCATGGCCCCCCTGTCCCTGCTCTTGAAGGCAGCCTTCTTCTTGTTGAGGACAGCCTAAACTTCCCACGTTACCCATGGCTTGTAATTAGGGTAACAGCGGACAGTCTGGACAGGGGAGACCACGTCTGCACAGAAGTTCAGGTACTTCATCAGACAACGTGGCATCCCCTCTATGACCTCACCGTGTGGGTCGATCAGCACAACCCAGACTGTCAGTCTCTCAGGGCACTTTCAATCTCAGGGGACCACCTCCTGATGGTGCGAGTTGTCACCAGCTGTTTTGGAACAGGGGGGTATACATTGATGTAGGTGAACCAGGTTGTGATCAGACTTCCCCAGTGGGGGAGGGGAGTCGCTCTGTTTGCATCCCTTACATTAGCGTACAGGAGATCAATTGCCTTGTTGTTTCTGGTGGGACAGTCCACAACCTGGTGAAAAATAGCCAAAGTAGAGTCCAAAGTTGTGTGATTAAAGTCCCCAGAGGGTGGAAGTGTGTGTTCACGCTGAAAGTTGGTAAAATGCAGTATACTGCATTTATGCGGTCCGTCCTCAAAAACCGCCAAAACGTTGAGGATGGATTCATGGACACTCAACAACCTCAATCACCACCATTTTGTTTACATAGCGGAAGAGGCGGGACTTAATTCAAACTGGAAAATGGCGGTCAACGGAGCAACAGCAACTACCATAGTTGTTTACTGTAAACAACGATTTACAGTGTAAGTAAAGGTATGCATGTGGTTTTCACAACCAGTCCACTGTTAACGGATCTAGACGGCAGAAAAAGAGGATCACAGAGATTTAAGGCTTTGTCAGAAGAGTTTTTGGAAAAGATAAATATGATGAGAAAGTATGATTGTCATTTCCGGTGAGTGCTCGGTGGCAGTGTGTGATTTGAGACAGCACTTACTGGGGGAAATGAGTGGACTGATCACGTCAGTAAGGGAATGCCCCGCATATTCCTCTTTTAAAGGTCAACTCAAAAAGTGGCTTAAATCAAATCAAAAGTGCGAACACTGACTCGTCTGTATCATATTGCACATGACGTCTTATTTTCATTGTTGTATCCTGTGTGGGTCTGGTGTCCTCCTGAGTGTGTAATGTGTTGTGTGGTATGTCTTGTCTCTTCTATTTGTATTTTATTTATTTTTTTTAGTAGTATTTGCATTTATTTTAGCAGGGACTACGGATGCAAATTAGCATTTTTGCTATAATCCGACACTTTTACAGTGATATGTTGTTATCGTTGTTCATTAATGTGCACTGTCCCTAACAAATAAAGGATTGATTGATTGATTGATTGAGTACAAAGGGCATGAATGTCGGTGCACTCACAGCAGTGCGCGATTTGAGACATGTGACGAGTCAGGTTAGTGCAGCCAATTAAGGCAAATGGGATGCTGCTCAGGGGACTTTAGCCCGGCATTGTGCACATGATCCTTGCTTGAGGATTTGATAATAAACTAAGTATAAATATGGGCACATAACCTAATAATTCATTCATCCATTCATTCATCTTCAACCGCTTATCCCTGGGAGGTGCTGGAGCCGATCCCAGCTGACGTCGGGCGTGAGGCGGGGTCCACCCTGGACAGGACGCCAGTCTATCACAGGACACATAGAGAAAAACAGAGATCTCATCTCATCTTCAGCCTCTTATCCGGGGTCGGGTCGCGGGGGCAGCAGCTTTAGCAGGGGACCCCAAACTTCCCTTTCCCAGGCCACATTAACCAGCTCTAACTGGGGGATCCTGAGGCGTTCCCAGGCCAGTGTGGAGATATAATCTCTCCACCTGGTCCTGGGTCTTCCCCGAGGCCTCCTCCCAGCTGGACGTGCCTGGAGCACCTCCCTAGGGAGGCGCCCAGGGTTCATCCTTACCAGATGATCCTGAACCACCTCAACTGGCTCCTTTCAACACAAAGGAGCAGCGGCTCTACTCCGAGTTCCTCACGGATGCTGAACTTCTCCCCCTCTCTCTAAGGGAGACTCCAGACCCCCTCCTGAGAAAACACATTTCGGCCGCTTGTACCCGCGACCTCGTTCTTTGGGTCATGACCCAGCTTTCATGACCATAGGTGAGATGAAGGTGGTAATTATTACTTTTAACTTCATTCAAAATGGACAAACTTCCTTTTGAGCTGATGACAAAAGACCAGTTTATCCCACAATGAACAGCACTGTGGGTTTAACAAAAAGATAAACAATCATTTAAATGGAATTTATAAAACAGATCCATTTAGGGTGGGATTTATGTGAAACAAGTTGGAAATCCCAGAATTGACCAATTAGTCATGAAATTAGACCAGTGAGTCACTCAGTCAGCCAAGAGGTTTAGTATTCAGAGCTGAAACCAGGCCAGCCAGACAGTCCTGCCAGTCTGCCTGTAGGTGGCACATTAACCCAGTTATTCACATGCACTTCCCTCCTCTTTGTGTGCAAAATGTACTATTCTGCTGCTGCTGCTGCTGCTGTGATCCGCCCTGCATCAGCTGCTACACACAGAGACCCCATCCTCCAAATGTGGAACAGTTGACTTTACACTAAATTAAAAAAAAAAAAGAAATGCAGTGCAGGGCTTTCTATTGGTTTCTTTTCTGTTTGGCTTTTATTTCTTTGAAGGATTATGCTGCAATTTGTGGAAATGTGGAGCCACTCAGCAGAAATAGTTTCCATGTGTCCCAACAAGGCTGTGATAATCCCTAAAAGTGCAAAAAAAAAAATAAAAAAAATGGCATGCATGAATAATAATTAACACACAGGAGCTGTTTGTTTACATGTGTGGTGACACACTGGGGTGTAATTGAGCTGTGCACCAGACGTCATGCATTTATTTATTTACCATTTCTACATAAATAGCAACGATTATTACTATGCAATAATTCACATTTAACATAATTAAACCATATCATGTTGTTCTATATAGGAGGCTTATATTTGCTAATTGCCAGATGACCACCAGCTGCACCTTCTCATGTGAATATATCAAATTAAATAGACGAGTGTGGATATAAATGAATGTATACAGTCGGTATGAAGACTGTGAGCTCCTGTTATAAGATCCCTTGGAGCTTGCTGGGAACTCACGTGAATTCATTCCTACTCGCACTCTGATTGGCGGACGCGCCCGCACGTGTACCGGCGAATCCTTGTCCGTTGTGTAACGTGCAGCGCACGAGAGGAACTCATGGGGCGGAGAGGGAGGAGGACGGAGGGAGGGCTGCGGTATCTGTGGAGCTCATGGTGGGGCTGTGTGGAGTTCATTCATCCCAGTGCGCACAGTCCGTTCACCCGCGCACTGTAACATTATGGTCATTTAATTTGCAGTGTGGGCTGTTTTAGTATCATATGGATGTCTATGTCTACTGTATAAGTGGTTTATTTAGTTTGCATTTTACACTTTTGTGTTAGTTTTTTATTATTTTATAGAAAAGTGGTCAAATGCAAAATAATATATATATATTTGTACACATATTTTTGCAGCGTGGGCTGTTTTAGTATCATATGGAAGTCTATGTCTACTGTCTAAGTGGTTTATTTAGTTTTGCATTTACACTTTTGTGTGAGTTTTTATTATTTTATAGAAAAGTGGTCAAATGCAAATATATATATATATATATATATTTGTACACATATTTTTGCAGCGTGGGCTGTTTTAGTATCATATAGACTGCCTATGTCTACTGTCTAAGTGGTTTATTTATCTTTGCATTTTACACTTTTGTGTGAGTTTTTTATTATTTTACAGAAAAGTGGTCAAATGCAAAACATATATAGATATTTGTACACATATTTTTGCAGTCTGGGCTGTTTTAGTATCATTAGACTGTGTGTGAAAGTGGTTTATTTAGTTTTGCATTTTACACTTTTGTGTGAGTTTTTAATTATTTTACAGAAAAGTGGTAAAATGCATATATATATATAGTTGTATACATATTTTTGCAGTGTGTGCTGTTTTAGTACCATTAGACTTTGTGTGAAATCGGCTTATTTATTTTTGCATTTTAAACTTTTGTGTGTTTATTTTACAGAAATGTGGTAAAATGCAACAAAAAAAACAACATTTTGTAAAATAGCGTAACACTGTAATATACAGTAGCCTTTATAACAGCATGTAAACTGTCCGAAAGTTTAATTTGTGCATATAAAAGAGATTTGCAGCAGCCTAGATGCTGCTCTGCTTAAAAAACTAGGCTGACAGTTTGAGACAGTTTGTGATTGTTGTAGTAGTGGGTCAGTAACAGTAGTAGCTTGGTAGTAGGAGGAGTTTGGGGATGGATGGTGAAACACCCCTGCAACAGTCGGAATTGGAGGACAACGTGGCTTTGAAAGCATCCAGCCTGTCTACCTGCCTTTTGTCTCTCCGTCATAATACTACAGTTAAAGCAAAAGAGAGGGGGGACACAAAACATACTGTAAACTCTGCCTCCAGATACCAAACTGGCTTACTCACTGTACCCACCACATTCCCCACTAATGACTGTGAAAGTTTTTTTTTTTTTTTAATGTGTGTGTGTGCAATGAATCATTTTACACATAAACAGGGATTAAATGACCCTGAATGCATCATATGTTTATGAATATATGTTAAATTGGCATCATACTTAGTTCAAATAAACTATATATACTATATGCACGAATCAAAACAATAAATTAAATAAACAAACAGAAACAAAGTAGGCTGCAAATAGTGTGAATGTACAAAAAAAGTGCTTAAAATGTAAATTCAAACGCACAGCCTACCGTTTATTCATGTGTTTATTATGAACAACATTTAAAAATGGTGTAAAACGATCTTGTTTGAGGCGAAACAGACCGACAGACGGGCAGACAGACAGTCACACAGACAGGCAGTAAGACACCCGGCTTCTCATCACAATCCACGTGTGTTTCTTGTCCTAACTTTTTACCCGCCACCATTTTCCTGGAATCCCAGCCTGCGCGGTATCACTCCGCGGGGAAGACAACATAGACCCGGACTTCACCGCGAAAATAACAACAACCGACGTTGCTCCGGTGTTTTCCGAGTGGACTCGATGCAAACAAGAACCGACTACGGATAAACAGGCGACACATTCAACTCCCGTTAACGACACGTTAGCGGTTTTTACGTTTTGGCGCGATTTTGCTCGCCGCGGAAGGACACCGGGCGGGTGGCTCATATATAAAGCGAGCGCCCCGACAGCCACACCCACTCTGTCTGCTGTAGCGGAGGAGAAGAAGCAATCACACAGGTGATCCCATAACCATGCTGTCCTGCTCATGCTTTAATTACACACGCAGAAAATATCACTCCAGACTCTACTTCTAGTTGTGTGGACTTAACTCGGACAATTAAGGACCTCTCCTCCGTGTATTTCTCACCTTTCCTCCACCTGCATTTTGATTTTTCTCTCCTGTCAGGACAGTTTTTAAGGTAAGAGTCGCTTCTGCGTGTTGAATTTAGGTTAATAATGTCACAAGCCTCATGTCTGCGTGTTAGAGTGTGCATTTCCTTTGCTGTAATTGTGCATTTTTGAAGTTGTGAGTTAAAACGTATAGTGCATGCATGCCGGTTTTCACGTGGGGACTTGAAGATTACAACCCCATGCATGCATGCTGGGGTTTAAATGACCCAGCAGCCGGTTAACCGTTGGGAGTTTTTTTTAAAGACTTTGATCTTTGCATTGGCTCATTTCATTCATTTCACCCGCGAACACAAACCTACTGCACATGCATTTGATTTCAAACATGTTGACTTTTTATTTTTAATTAATTTTTTTGCATAGAAATGTGGTTTGGAAAATATGTGCACATCGCGTTCAATATAAACTGGCATGCAGTCAAATACTCCCATGCATGCAAAACCTCATTAAGAAATCCGTTTTTTGTGTTTTTTAGATGCTGCAGTTTGTCCACACTTTAAAGGCACATTCTGTACTTTTAGTGCTAGATAATGACATTTACTCATGTGCGTTTAACAGGCGATTTATTGTTTTGTTGAGGACAGGAAATATCATCATAAACACTATTAATGACTTATTTTTTTTACTGTCACGGGGCCAGACTGGTGTGTGTTTTTTAAAAGTTTTCGGCTCAGGTTCCCCTCCGGCTGTGGTTGTTAAAGAAAGGCAGCCCTTAAAACTCCCAGAGCCTGTCTGCACCACACACACACGGCTGCTTTGTTCTCCCAACACAGCCTGCTATACATGCACATACCATCAGACCCCATAGGAATACCACAGGACTTTCCCCTCTCACCGAATAGGGCTGCTTCTCAGTCCAGCTTTGTATGTTTAACCAGATTTTTTTACCATTATCATGAATGCATGGTTTATTTATGGGTGCAGAAAAACAGCTTGTTGGTGCTAAGATGCAATATATGTATATTTATCTATTTAAAATGGTAACTACCCCCAGTCTTTGTGCCGAGCAAAGTATATTTTGTATTTGAAAGAAGTTGTGAGAGGTGCTTGATTCCCTGCAGAGGTGGGAAAGCTGTGGGTAATGCATGTGAAACAGTAGCAGAGGTTTTTAAGTGTTGAGTAACAAAAAGAGAGGATTAAAAAAAAAAAACAACCAATAACACAAAAGCCACTCTTCTGTGAAGGTTTTCCATGTCAGCAGGTAGCCGGCCTCCTCTTCCTTACAATCATTATTAACTTTCTCTGAAGGAAAAATGTAAATTGTGGAAAGAGGTGTTAAGTTTCTGCCCCCTGTTTCTCCCAGCTGTTCCTGTGATGTCATGGGGAGGGAGGGTGTTAAAAGTTTTTTGGTTGCCTCCCCAGGGAGCAGCGGGGGGGCGGGGCTAAGTGATGTAAACACAGATAAAGGGTGCCCCACTGCTGCTCGGGGTCTCAGTCTGGAGAACCTGGTGTAAACTTTCACTACAAACGCGTGTCGGTGCTGCTGCTGTTGGGATTTACCTACCACTTACTGACACAGAGCTGCTTTAAAGCGCACTGCCGGCTCAGCTTCTCTGGATTTAAACTTCACTACCTCTTCGGGTTTTTTTTTTTATTTCTAATCTTTTTGTCCTGGTTTTCTTCTCCCAGGTTCTGCACTGCAAACATGTTGCAAAGCTTCTCTCAGTCGCAGGACTGGCTTTACTCAGAGCCGCTGCTCTTTGACGATGAGTTCTGCCAGAGTTTGATGAAGGACCTCCAGTCGCTGCCGACACCCCCTCAGTCCCCCCCAATGAAGACGGGGCTGGGTGGCAGTAAGCCCCTGTCCAAGGAGGACCAGTTGAGCTATGTGTCGGACATCCTTCTGGAGGACCACGACATGCAGCTCAACTGGAACTGCAACTTCTTCCACTCCAACACTTCTGAGAAGGAGGGTGAGTCCAGCCAGCCCTGCTCCCCTCTGGAGGAGAGCGGCGAGGACTGTCTGTGGCAGTGCCTGGCGGGAGACAAGAGCCTGGAGGAGAAGCTGGTCTCATCGATGCTCGGGTCCAGCCCGCTGCTGTCCGACATCAACACCAGCATCTTTGAGGAGATCGCCGGCTCCACGCTAGACTGCCAGAACCTGATGGACACCCAAGAGACCAGCGAGTCCACGTCAGACTACGGGTCAACCGGCGGCGAGCCGTCCATTTACTCTTCCAGTGACTCTGGTGAGTTCAGACCCTTTTTACATTCATGATTTTAAGTTTTTAGCCCTTATGTTTGGACTGAGTCTCCAGTCAGTGATTCATTCAGGAGCCTATTTTATAACAAAATGCTCCTTTTTTTTGTGTTTTTGATGAATGTTCTGGTATTTTAATCTAATTCCCGCCTTCTTATCAGTGTCACCACTCCTAACCCTGGCATTTCATTGATAATCTGCAGTTAATGTTTAGTGGCACTGAGCCCAAATTTGTTCTTTGCACTCGTCTTATCTGGTCGCCGGACGCCCACCTGTAATCTGCAGGAGCCTTTTATGACTCGAGGATATTGTTGCAGCGTGGGCGGAGTCTTAGCCGCTGAATGACACGAGTAGATGAGAGGTTTTAGGAGAGATAATTGACCGTGTGTGTTTGTGTGTGTGTGTGTGTGTGTGTGTGAGAATGAATCATGTTCAGTGGTAACAGTTGTGGCTCGATCCATTAACTCCTAATGAGTCATTTTACCGACTCCAGCCCTCTGACAGCTCTCTTGCTATAAACCAGAGAGGAAAAGGCGTTTATTGAACTTTCTTTTATGGATCACTCGTGAAAATATTAGACCTGCAACTATTAAAGGAATAGTTAACAACCATGAAATTAATCACCAGCTATTTTGATTATCGATTACGCCGTTTTGAGTAAGAAGAAAAGTAAAAACTCTCCAATGTCAGCTTCTTAAATGTGAATATTTTCTGTTTTATTTCCATATTTGTGAGAAAAAACTAAATATATTTGAGTTGTGGATAAAACAGGACATTTGAGGATGTCATCTTGAGCTTTGGGAAACATTTTTTTACCATTTTATGACATTTTTAGACCACACAACTATTCAAAAATTGAGAAAGCAACACAATTTTTTCCCCAATTGGGACTTTTTTAGTGTTTCAGTCTAGTTTTCGAAAAACTGTAAGTAGCGTTTCATGCTCAAATTTTACTTTGAAGTACTTAATTGTACATTTCAAAGCATCAAAGGTTTAACTACTGTTTACACATTTACCTGTTGCTGTAATCTGGAGCTGTCTTTCACTCATTAAGTTACAGTTTGCAAACAGTTGTAAGCTTCTGCATGTTTATGGCTGTTTACATAGGACAGATTTTCACTACGTGTGTGTGCAAGTACGCACTCTTGTTTTTTGTGTCAGCTCTCCTCTGAAATGTCGTCACAAAGGTCAGAAATCTCATCTAACCCGTCTCTCGTTTCTTCATTCCCACAGAGGAGGAGATTGATGTTGTAACTGTGGTGCGCTGTTCCTCCAGCCCCTCCCCTCGACCCTCATCGGCCGACCTGTCTGCCCGTCAGCAGAAGCAGGAAGAGGAGCAGCGGGCTCTCCAACGGCACCACTTTGAAATCCAGTTGCAACACAACTACGCCGCGCCATGTCCCGCCTCACCGCCACCCTCATCCAACAAGCGCTCCAGAGGGAGTGAAGGCTCATCGCGCTTCCACCACTCTTCTCGCAGCTCCTCTACATCGTCGTCATCGTCGCGGTACCACCATCACAATAACCACCACCACTCGTCCCGGAACTCAACAGAGATTGGGGATGAGGAGGAGAGGCGGCGGACTCACAACGTGATGGAGCGGCAGCGGCGCAACGAGCTGAAGAACTGTTTTGTGCACCTGCGCGACAACGTTCCAGAGCTGTCGCACAATGACAAGGCGTCCAAGGTAGTGATCCTGAAGAAGGCCAGAGACTGCATCTACGGCCTGGAGGAGGAGAACCACAGACTGCAGTCCAAGAGGGACAAACTTAGAGCCAAACAGGAAGAGCTGAAAGCCCGATTGGAGCATCTTCGCAGCTAATGGTCCCAAAGCGAACCATTGGCAGCGTGTTTAGCTTTTCAGAGGGGGGGTGCGGATAAGGGAAGAGACTTTCTAAAAAGACAAGGGGTTGGGCAGAGATAAAGGATGGCGTGTCATGCTGAAAAGAGCGCACAAAGTTTGACATTTCAATGACTTTCGTGTAACAATAGCTGCGGACTGTATACTCACACTTGCTGCCATGGACAAACACAACACACTCATTGCCTCAGAATTGATCATTCTCATGCCTTGACTGCTGACTGTTGTAGAGGGTAGGATGTTTGTTTTGTTTGTTTAAACGAGGACAGAGTGAGCAGATGTATTTGTTTTTTTTAAGCGTGGCTGAATGCACACTGAAAGATGACGACGATGTGTGTTTTTGTTTTATTTCATCCCAATTGGGGATGCCAAATGGCACGTGTGAAAATGACGCAAGGCAAAAAGCGCCTGTTGGGCCAAATAATTGGAAGCCGCATCGGTAGTTGAATGAAACTTGAATATTGTATTTTCAGTGTCTTATAGCCATACTAACCAGTGATCCCTCCACTCTGACAGGTGTTTGATGGCGGCCTCCAAGTTATTTGGTCAACTGCACTTTTTCCAATTTCAGTTAAATTCCAAATCTGTGTGTTTTAATCTGGGAAAAAGATCCTCCAGTGTGCTTTCAGCCCTGTTTAACCTCAGGCGGACCCCTCGGGGCCCAACACCACTCTGTTATCAGGTTAATGTGTCAATGACAGAACTGTATGGACCAGGTTTGATACTGTACACGTATAACAATGCTCGGCCGCGGTTCAGTTGACCGCCAGCTCAGTCGCTTCAGAGTATGTGTGTTTTTCGTTAATAAACTGTTCAAACTCAAATGTAGCCATATTAAACAGCATTCAGGTTTTTGAGGAAACTGAACTGGAAATTGAACCGAGGCGTGTCGTAGCAAACCAGCCAAAGTCGGGACGGAAAACTTGCATGTTTGAAAATGGAGCGATAGACCTTTGGTGTCCTGACATAATACTATTATCGCTATTATTTAAAGGTTCTAGTTGGAGGAAGCTGCAACAGCAGCAATACTGTGATATTTAGTTCCATTGCTTAGAGAGAGCAGCCGTTCTTGCAAAATTAAATCTTAAAATATTGTCATTATTTTATTATTAAGACGGCCATTTAAACCCGTAATCTGTTTAAATGTCACTGCGATTCACAATTTAGTGGCCCTTGTTGATCAAAACCATGGAAACTGGTGATTTTCCCGCTCTACATCTAAAAGTTTGAAGCTTCATCGCATCACGATGATAACCTTGGATATACTGTCATTTAAAGAGTCGCTTTACGATGACTTTCAAAATAAGAGTTGAACCATGTGTTGCATGGATGAGGGCCACTGACCAACATTCCCTTATTATTAAAAAAGAAAATCGATGTCCTTGACTGGCACCAATTTTGTTCCCAATTATTTTAGATTACAAGGACACACAACAGCCGCGCAAGAGAGCTGTGACACCAAGTCATTTTTTTAGACTGGATTTTAAGTTGAAAATACCAATAATGGGGTTGAATGTTGAACTAATTGTTGAACGTTTTCTCTAAATATCAAGTCATCCATTCATGTGCCCATTTGTCATGAAATGTGTAAATGGATTGAATGCTTCCTGTTTTTTCTATGAAGAGTTCTTCCTCGTTCAGACTGAGATGTACTTGAACAGACTTTGGTTTGTTAGGAGTAATGAGATGATGGAGGTGTTTCGGTGTTTAACGGTAAAATGTTCTGCCTTGAAATGTATTCTGTTCAGGACGTCTTGTTTCCTGTTTGATTATGTCACTGTCTGGTTAAAACCTCGTCGTCTTCTCACATGAGCTAGTTTTTATTTTCCAGAGAAGCTTTTTAGCGCCATGGTTTTTCTTCCAAATGCCTCAATATTGTGGAGTTTAACCACCTCAAAGAACCGCCTTTCGAAGTAAAGAGTCGGAGGTTTTAACGAGACAGCAGGGATGATTTCTTTTGTTTTTAGCATGATGAAACCTACCTCCACCTGCAGTCTGGCCTGTGATGATGTTAATGTTTGGTTTAAATGTTGTACAGATTTTTTTCATTATAAAATGTACAGATTTTTGTTATTGTATCATAAATTATTTTAGGGTGTTTTTGTTCTTTTTGAATTTGAATTGTTCTTTAAAAAGCAGCACTTTTTTTAATATTGATGTTATTAAAGAATGAATGAGAGTCGGGAAGTCTGTGGTTTTATTTCACTACAAACACTTTAGAGGATGATTACAACATACGGTGGTAAAGAAAACTAAAAGCATATCCATAAAGCTCTTAATACAGCTGAGTTAAAAATCTCCTGATAAGATAAATTAAATGGGAATAATAAATATGGAATTAAGTCTATAATACTTCATCTCATCTCCTTCCGCTTATCTGGGGTCGGGTCGCGGGGGCAGCAGCTTTAGCATGGGACCCCAAACTTCCCTTTCCCGGGCCACATTAACCAGCTCTAACTGGGGGATCCTGAGGTGTTCCCAGGCCAGTGTGGAGATATAATCTCTCCACCTGGTCCTGGGTCTTCCCCGAGGCCTCCTCCCAGCTGGACGTGCCTGGAACACCTCCCTAGGGAGGCGCCCAGGGTTCATCCTTACCAGATGATCCTGAACCACCTCAACTGGCTCCTTTCAACGCAAAGGAGCAGCGGCTCTACTCCGAGTTCCTCACGGATGCTGAACTTCTCCCCCTCTCTCTAAGGGAGACTCCAGCCCCCCTCCTGAGAAAACACATTTCGGCCGCTTGTACCCGCGACCTCGTTCTTTGGGTCCTGACCCAGCTTTCATGACCACAGGTGAGGGTAGGAACCAAGATTGACTGGTAGATCCAGAGCTTTGCCTTCCTCAGCTCTCTTTTCGTCACAACGGTGCGGTAGAGCGACTGCAACACCGCCCCTGCTGCTCCGATTCTCCGGCCAAACTCACGTTCCATCGTCCCCTCACTCGTGAACATTATCCCGAGGTACTTGAACTCCTTCACTTGGGGTAAGGACTCATTGCCTACCTATTTGCCGTTTGTGTAACGCAAATTTACAGATAAAGGCCCAAATTCAGGTGCCCGGTCCATATACGAACAGAAGGATCCAAGAGAAAGCTCATCTCATCTACGGAAGCCGCCGTATTGTTTAAACTGAACAGTCGCTTCTCGTTGCGTCACACTTCGACGCGCCTCAAAACCAACGCTGATTGGTTTGGATGCTTGGCTAAATTCTCCAAATTTTCTCTGCCGCAGGTTACCAGACTATCTGTGAGTTGAATACAGTGACGCGTGCAAGATCGGGATGGTCTCGCGAGGCTTACTATACTTATAAAGGTAATGAAAAAACACGTAGTCTGAACCAAGATGGAAAACTCCTTATTGTCAGCAGCAGTGCATTGAAGTGTCTCTAGTTTTGGTTTTACCTTCCACAATAAAAACCCTAGACACACTGCATCACTGCTTACCGCAGAGCATTTCGCTAAGTAGCTATCATCAGGTAGCATAAATGGCAGACATTGGGTCCGTGGAAACTAATGGTACAAAAGAAAAAGAGCCCCGTTGAGCCCCTTAGTCGAATGTGCTGAGAACAAAAGTTATCTCAAGACACTTTCATTCATCTTCAACCGCTTATCCCGGGGTCGGGGTCGCGGGGGCGGGGTGGCTGGAGCCGATCCCAGCTGACATCGGGCATGAGGCGGGGTACACCCTGGATAGGACGCCAGTCTATCACAGGACACATAGAGACGAACAGAGACAGACAACCATTCACACCTACAGGCAATTTAGAGTCATCAATGAACCGAACACCTGCACGTCTTTGGACTGTGGGAGGAAACCGGAGAACCTGGAGAAAACCCACGCAGACACGGGGACAACATGCAAACTCCACACAGAAGGACCCCAGCCGGGATGCGAACCTGGAACCCTCTCGCTGTGAGATGACAGTGCTAACCACTACACCACCGTGTAGCCTCAAGACACTTTACACTCTCTTATTTATGATTTAACGAGATCCAACAATTCCTCTATGAACAAGCAGCAACAGTGTCGACGGAAACCTTCCCTTTAAGAGGCAGGAATGTCGAACAGACCTGCAGAAGAAGCATCCCTCCCTCCTCCTTGGCTGCTCGTAGTGTTTTGCCTTGCAGTTGTATAAACAAGAACATAAAAACTACATATATCCTGATTATATTCTCAATGAGGTAAATCCCGCCCCTCAACTGGACTGGCAGGATATCGTAGAGTCTTTTTACATCTCAAAATTCAACCAAATTGACCCAATTTCGAAATCCCCACAGAACTCGTTCTGTGCAGAAATGCTCGCCATCACCTGCACCTGTCACCCCCGGCAGCCCCTCCCAGGCGTTGAGATATGTGAATGTTTTCTCAGGGCAAAGGGTGAGGCCGCAGTAGGTAGATGTGTTGTGCAACCTGAGCTCAGTCCATGTGTCCCAGTGTGCATGTGGAGCAGGTGGACATGTGCCAGACAGGTGTGTGTGTGTGTGTGTGTGTGTGTGTGTGTGTGTGTGTGTGTTGTACTGTTATCTCGTTCCTGAACAGCGTAGGTGTTTCTTTTAAACTCACTTCTGGAAAATGATTGCTTCACCAGTTCAACAGCCAGAACTTCAGTGTGCAAATTCAATAATTTGAACTTTAAAAAAGTTGGACTGAACTGTTCCAAAGATGATCGCTCACTTAAACCTAAAAGTGATCACATTTGACATTTCTACTGTTTTACACCAGATTCAACCATTTTCCCATAGTAGGCTGATGCATGAAAACCTTGTATTTTTGCCAGTTATATATATATATATATATATATATATATATATCCGAGGAGCTCATTTTCCAAAACGCTATAAATCCATTTTAATGGTTTTCAGGAAAATTACATTTTTTACCCACACCCACACATTTGGTTAATATTCAGTTTATCTGGTCAAAATGGTTTTTATGGCTCAGTCTGAACATGTTGAACGGACGGACGACACAAAAAACTCCCCCGCTTCAGAGCGCCGCCATGTTGGATCGCATAGAACGCTCACTGAATTCTGATTGGTCGAGAGTTTTCATCAGTTTATAATCATTTTGTCACATTTTTGTGGTGTTTTTCATCCGTTTTCAGTCGTTTTTTTCACTTTCACTCAGTCTGAACATGTTGAACGGACGGACGAAACAAAAAACTCTCCCGCTTCAGAGCGCCGCCATGTTGGATCGCATAGAACGCTCACTGAATTCTGATTGGTCGAGAGGATGTATCGCATTTAGGGTAAAAACAGGTTTGGCGCTGGTCGCGGTTTGGAAAGGAACTGCATCTTGAGACCATTTTAAACAAGGAAATATAGAGATTAGGCAGAAACACTGATGAAGCAGTGAAAAGGTTCTGTACACAGCAAAGTGGCTCAAACTCGTTTGTTTAAATTTGCCTTTTATCTCGTTTTGGAAAAGAGCTCTTCATATATAGCCATGCCACTACCAGTGGGTCCAAGTGTTGTGTGTGTGTGTGTGTCTGTGTGTGTGTGTGTGTGTGTGTTTCATGTGTCTTTTGAAGGTGCTGGCCACCTGCCTTTGCTGCTCCCCTAAACAAAAACAACTGTTAGTGTGTTTGTGCACCTGGCAGTTAAAAAGCAGAGAAGGAGAAAGACCTGGAGCGAAGAGCTGACATTACAGAAAGCTTGATATTATTCTGTAATGTAATAATAATAATAATAATAGCACTGAGATTTTAAAAAATGTGGTTATAATGGAAGTCAATGAGCCGCGAAGGTGTCCAAAGTTGGTATCTTGAACCGCATAAAAAGTACTCATGCAATCAGATACATTTTTTGCTAATCTTTCACCAATCCAAGACTCAAATCACCAGCAAAGTTTCACCTTCCTACTATTGATTATTATATTATTATTATTTATTATATGGAAAATATTTCATATTTTGTGTTTTTTGTGATAAATCACTAAAACTTATAACTTATAAATAATAAAACTGTCATTCAAATGGTAAAAATGGTTGAATATTTGGTAGTTTTGAGCCGGTTTGGAGTTTTTTAAAGAGATTTATGAAAAAATATCTGATAAAAATATTAATATATGATGATTTTATAGCAGTGTTTTGTGCACAGACGTTTTCAGCCACAAAGGTGTCTAGTGTAAGTAAGATTGAGGGGGGCATGGGGGTTAATCATTTTGCATCCATGTAGAAACTGTTGGAACAAACGTTAAAAGGGTAAAACAGGACAGGACAAGCAAAAAAACATGTTGAAATGATCCTTTAAGTGGAGAGTTGACAGGTTCTGTGAATGATGAGTCCTTTATTTTGTCCACAAGGGAACAGACGAGTAGAAAAGAAGAGTTTTTAGTATCATGTGGATGGACGTCATGAGTTTATTTTAGGGTCAGATGAAGAATGTCAATCAATAAAGTGTTGTATTGAGTACTATACAGATAGCTGTAGTGTGTGTGTGTGTGTGTGTGTGTGTGTGTGTGTGTGTGTGTGTGTGCGTACGCAGCTATGTAGGTCAAGGCGAGCAGGTGGATGTGACTGTCAGGTGTCAGATAGCAGCTAACAGATCTGCTCAGATGCCATAAACACCTTTGTTGTTTTATGAAAGAGTGCAGGGAGAGGCTTCATCGTAACTGGGCTAAATACACACACACACACGCACACACACACACACAAACACACACACACACACACACACAAACACACACACACACGCACACACACAGATATTACTTAAGTGTGTTTTCCCGCTCAACTGCATGTTAAAAACAGGAGCTTTGATAAAACTTGGCATCATTTGCGTTTACGTTTCTAATTTACTGTCTATTTTTTTTTAATCTCATTCTTATTTTTTCAGTTCTGCACCTGGAAAACTGAATCATACAGGTTTATATTACGGTAATAAGTTAGGTAATAAATGTCTGAGAGATCCTGGACCAACCGACCAAGTGACCGTCATTGTTATTTCCCCACATTAATGAGCCACACTAACAAGTATTCGCTGTGTTTGCAAAGCCCGATAAATCTTCTTCAGAGCTCCATTGCCACACTGTTGCAGTGGGTGGCACACACAAACATACTGTAGTTTATTTGGACCCCAAAACTGAATTTCTGAAATCACTGTCGCCTCACAGCGAGAGGGTTCCTGGTTTGAATCCAGGCTGGGGCCTTTCTGTGTGGAGTTTGCATGTTCTCCCCGTGTCTGCGTGGGTTTTCTCCGGGTTCTCCGGTTTCCTCCCACAGTCCAAAGACGTGCAGGTGTTGGGTTCATTGATGACTCTAAATCACCCGTAGGTGTGAATGGTTGTCTGTCTCTGTTCGTCTCTATGTGTCCTGTGATAGACTGGCGTCCTGTCCAGGGTGGACCCCGCCTCACGGCCGATGTCAGCTGGGATCGGCTCCAGCCCCTCGCAACCCCGACAGGGACAAGAGGCTGAAGATGAAGGACTGAATGACATATACATATATGTAAAACCTTTGTGGACGGATAGATGTATTAACATGAACAGGATATCGGATCCCAAGATGGCGCCTATTCAATTCAATGAGATTTCCACGAAAAAAAGTTAATGGGCTTTACTCCAGGATGATGTCAAAGGTTTTAAAATTGCTTTTCTAACAAATATATAAACTCAATTTTTAAGAAAGCTCACACTAGAAATTTTGGCTCAGCTTTGAGTCGTCCTGTCAACAGTCGAACAGACTCTTGGGGGTCTACGGAGAAAGTGCTTTTGGCTGCAGGGCTTAGGCTACATCCATGCATTTGATGCATACATATTGATGTATAAAGAGAACTTGAAACAGGTTCGCTGCAAATCCCAGCTTCTTTAAATTAAGACTGAAGACATTTCTGTTTGTGGATGCTTTTCAGTAAATAAAACACAATTATTTTTTTAACTTTTATTTCCTGTTTGGAAAATTGTGATAAATTAATAATTGAAAATTCCTTTTCAGAAACTGCTTCTTATACCTTTGATATTCATGTTTTTATTATTCAAATCTCATCTTCATCCGCTTATCCGGGGTCGGATCGCGGGGGCAGCAGCTTTAGCAGGGGACCCCAAACTTCCCTTTCCTGGGCCACATTAACCAGCTCTAACTGGGGGATCTTGAGGCGTTCCCAGGCCAGTGTAGAGATCTAATCTCTGCACCTGGTCCTGGGTCTTCCCCGAGGCCTCCTCCCAGCTGGACGTGCCTGGAACACCTCCCTAGGGAGGCGCTCAGGGTTCATCCTTACTAGATGATCCTGAACCACCTCAACTGGCTCCTTTCAACACAAAGGAGCAGCGGCTCTACTCCGAGTTCCTCACGGATGCTGAACTTCTCCCCCTCTCTCTAAGGGAGACTCCAGACCCCCTCCTGAGAAAACACATTTCGGCCGCTTGTACCCGCGACCTCGTTCTTTGGGTCCTGACCCAGCTTTCATGACCACAGGTGAGGGTAGGAACCAAGATTAACCGGTAGATCCAGAGCTTTGCCTTCCTCAGCTCTCTTTTCGTCACAACGGTGCGGTAGAGCGACTGCAACACCGCCCCCGCTGCTCCGATTCTCCGGCCAAACTCACGCTCCATCGTCCCCTCACTCGTGAACACGATCCCGAGGTACTTGAACTCCTTCACTTGGGGTAAGGACTCGTTCCCTGTTTTTATTCTTTAATTATTGAATTTACTTTTTCCTTATTATTATTTAGCATCTCTTTAGCCATGAACGTGAACTGGGCTCAGTGGCATCGAGTGACTGACATGGAAGTTGCAATTGCATGGTTTGGCTCCAAAGCCCGGCTCACTTCCTGGGGCCTGAAGCAATGGATGAGCAAATAAACTGGAGCTGTGAATAGCTTCACTGTCTGTTTTCCCTGCCTTTAAAACTTTATTGTAATTGATTGTAAGTGACAAAAGTTGAGCTGCTGCCCTCCATGAAGGAGGAAACACAAAAAGAAACGAAGGCTAAAGGGCAGAATATTTGATTTTGTTAGATTGGGTGGTGTCATTTTAAAGTCAAACTGTAACAGACCAAACCCAGTGTGTGTGTATGTGTGTGTTTGTGTGTGTGTGTGTGTGGGTGTTGTACAGTAGCTGACTGCGTTTGCCTCTCATGTGGTTCATTGACCTGAATATTCTGACTCATACATTCTGATCAGACACATCACGACAGAGAGAGAGAGAGAGGAAGAGAGATGGAAAAAGGAATACAAGGGGAAACACATGAGGAAAAAAGTGAGGAACAGAGATGAAGAGAGAGAGAAAGAGAGAGAGAAAGGAGTCATGAGGCTTAAGTTCGTCCCCATTTTTATTTTCCTAGTGTGCAGGAAATAATGACAGAGCTCTGGTAGAAGGTTATAACACAACTCGGTCCAAACCACACTCTGGATACAGACACTGAGCCACAATACAACACACACGAGTCATAAATGGAAAGATGGCTCTGAAGCGTTTGTTCCTTTATATACAGGAACGCAGCTGAGTTTACAGCAGTTACGATGGATCCCAAAGAAAATGTGTCAAAACGTGTCCAAATATCCAAAGAAACCACTCAAACCACTGCATAAAGGCATGTTTAAAGACACTTAGTTTTTTTCCAGACCATCAGATTTTGGAGAGAATTTGACTGAATCTGGCTAAATTCACTGCTTGTGACTGCCGCTAGCTCAGTTAGCATATACTGATATACTACTATATCAGTATATAGTGTATACATATATATATATATATCAATATACTATACTGATGTGTAATGAATAAACGACATGAAAGTGCAACATGCTTGCCTGCGAAGAATATGCAACAATATGGCTAAATAAACAACTTTGTTTGTGGCTTGTGCAGGTAGCAATATATGTGGGGCGGCAGTAACTCGGTCCATAGGTGACTTGGCTGGGAACCGGAGGGTCGCTGGGTCGAGTCCCTGGGTCGAGTCCCTGGGTCGAGTCCCTGGGTCGAGTCCCTGGGTCGAGTGCCTGGGTCGAGTCCCTGGGTCGAGTCCCTGGGTGTGGACCATGAATGGAGCATGGACTGGTGTCTGGAGAGGTGCCAGTTCATCTCCTGGGCACTGCTAAGGTGCTGTTGAGCAACCGAACCCCCAACTGCTCGGGGCGCCGGTCACTGGCAGCCCCCTCGCTCTAACATCTCTCTATTAATTGCATGTATATAGGTCCTGTCTGTGCATGTGTGTGTATATCGAGCCTGTGTGTGTGTAACATGAGAAAATAGAGTGAAAAATTGAATTTCCCCATTTCCTCCATTCGAGAGATTGGCTGTTCGATCCCCACCGCCCCAGGTCCACATGTCAAAGTGTCCTTGGGCAAGACACTGAACCACGAATTGCTCCCCGTGCTGTGCATGGGTGTGTAAATGTGGTGTGAATGGTTACATTAGATGGTCTGTAGATGTCCAATGCCATCAGTGTGAATGTGACAAACACTGTGAAAGCGCCTTGAGTAGTCAGAAGACTAGAAAGGCGCTATATAAGTACAAGTCCATTTACCATTTACCATTACAGAGTGAGTATGGGCCAGGGAGGAGGAGGCTCAGCGCGGGGGATCCGTCACCTGAGCCGATTTATGGGCTTCAGACAGAACCTGGAGGAGAGATGAGAGAGGTCTGCACTGCGTTGAATAAGAGGAGGGGATGAATAGATAGAAGACAGGTCATTGACTACATTTGAAAATCCATCCATCGATCCATCTTCAACCGCTTGTCCCTACCGGGGTTGCGGGGGGGCTGGAGCCGATCCCAGCTGATATCGGGCACGAGGCAGGGTACGTCCTGGACAGGACGCCAGTCTATCACAGGACACATAGATACAAACAGAGACAGACAAACATTCACACCTACGGGCAATTTAGAGTCATCAATGAACCGAACACCTGCATGTCTTAGGAGGACGCCGGAGAACCCAGAGAAAACCCACGCAGACTCAGGGAGAACATGCAAACTCCACAAAAGGGCCCCAGCCGGGATTCAAACGAGGAACCCTCTTGCTGTGAGGCTACAGTGCTAACCACCACACCACCGTGCAGTGGATTTATCCGAATCCAAATAGAGGTATTTTACTGAAGCAAGGTGTTTAACCAGTGACATTTGATTTTTCTTAATAGGTAACCCATTTACAACCCAAAAGTTTCCCATGACCTCTCCGGTGTCACAATCCAAACAGCCTCGCTGCACGTCAAAGTTCAACCTGTAGCTTATGCAGTTAGGCTCATACGTTTGCCTGTTGACTTTCTCGCCAAAAAAGATGAATTAGAAAGTTACTGTGTGCTTTGTATGATGCAATATTGATTTTCTCTTTAATACCAGTGCACTAAGGAACATTATATTCAACTCAACATTAATTGTTCCGGACTTGATGCGAAAATTTCACGTGTGATAAAATCTTGGCAGGTAATCTTTGTCAGTGTGTGGCAGCTGTTCTCAGTCATCGTCTTCGTCATGATGTGTTCACGCTGAGACGTTAAACCCACATTTAGCCTGGATGTGACTCAACAGCCGGTAAGTCTACTGTCCTTCTAGCTTGTTCCAAAGGCTGACGCAGCTGCCCTACATTCCCCTCATCTGTAACCCATTACCCAGAACCCTTTGCTCTAGTGCCTGGCCAGGAGCTCCCCTGAGGGCCGCCGGCCAGCTCTGACGATACATTTCCTGTCTGCACGTCACATGCTATGAGAGTCATGTTAAAATAATAAGGCTATTATATCAGAGCTCTGTCACAAGCATGAGATCCTGAGCCGGGCAGGCTGGCAGTGTGTGTGTAGCCGGCAGCGATGCCAAGAAAGTTTCAATGTGTGTCTGTTTTGCTTGGCTGTGTGCAAGTGTGTGTGAGTGTGTGTGTGTGTGTTTGTTTCTTTGTCTCTCTGTGTGCACTCATTCTCGTTAAACTAGTTTCACACAGAAAAAATTAATGCAATTTTGCTGCCAGCCTGTTCTGAGGTAAGAAAGCATCACTCTCAGACTACAGACCAGGAGGCAAATGTACGAAGATTATGTACTTTGGCGCGGCGACGCAGAGGTGGAGGGTGGTCTAGTAATCAGCAGGTTACCTTCTCTTCCTGGTCGATCAACATGGAAACCTTATTTTTGAAAAAATCATGTATGTATTTTTTGATAATTAATGCCGTGAATTACACAAATTAATTCTCATGAACAGGTTCGTGGGATATCGTATGAAAAGAGGAACGGAAGTCGTCCCCAAGACGGCGACGGACCGGAAGTGGACCACAGCGGTTGCATTTGGTATCGGTTAGGGTTAGGCATCAAAACTACCGCTATGTGACCGATTCTAGCAGGTGACGGTAAGGGTTAGGCATCAAAACTACCGCTATGTGACCGATTCTAGCAGGTGACGGTTTGGGTTAGGCATCAAAACTACCGCTACGTGACCGATTCTAGCAGGTGACGGTAAGGGTTAGGCATCAAAACTACCGCTACGTGACAGATTCCAGCAGGTGACGGTTAGGGTTAGGCATCAAAACTACCGCTACGTGACCGATTCTAGCAGGTGACGGTTAGGGTTAGGCATCAAAACTACCGCTATGTGACTGATTCTAGCAGGTGACGGTTAGGGTTAGGCATCAAAACTACTGCTACGTGACCGTGATTCTAGCAGGTGATGGTTAGGGTTAGGCATCAGAACTACCACTATGTGACAGATTCTAGCAGGTGACGGTTAGGTACCACCAAAACTACCACTACGTGACAGATTCTAGCAGGTGACGGTTAGGGTTAGGCATCAAAACTACCGCTACATGACAGATTCTAGTAGGTGACGGTTAGGGTTAGGCATCAAAACTACCGCTATGTGACAGATTCTAGCAGGTGACGGTTAGGTACCACCAAAACTACCACTACGTGACCGTGATTCTAGCAGGTGACGGTTAGGGTTAGGCATAAAAACTACCGCTGCGTGACCGATTCTAGCAGGTGACGGTTAGGGTTAGGTATCAAAACTACCACTACGTGACAGATTCTAGCAGGTGACGGTTAGGGTTAGGCATCAAAACTACCGCTACGTGACAGATTCTAGCAGGTGACGGTTAGGTACCACCAAAACTACCACTACGTGACCGTGATTCTAGCAGGTGACGGTTAGGGTTAGGCATCAAAACTACCGCTACGTGACCGTGATTCTAGCAGGTGACTGTTAGGGTTAGGCATCAAAACTACCGCTACG
This sequence comes from Echiichthys vipera, assembly GCF_963691815.1. NCBI lineage: Eukaryota > Metazoa > Chordata > Actinopteri > Perciformes > Trachinidae > Echiichthys > Echiichthys vipera. The sequence goes on along the minus strand of NC_139825.1, from coordinate 44,674,325 downwards.
TGACCGATTCTAGCAGGTGACGGTTAGGTACCACCAAAACTACCACTACGTGACCGTGATTCTAGCAGGTGACGGTTAGGGTTAGGCATCAAAACTACCGCTACGTGACCGATTCTAGCAGGTGACGGTTAGGGTTAGGCATCAAAACTAACGCTACGTGACCGTGATTCTAGCAGGTGACGGTTAGGTACCACCAAAACTACCACTACGTGACCGTGATTCTAGCAGGTGACGGTTAGCGTTAGGCATGAATATAGAAGTTGTTCACATATTAAACAGCGATTTGTTTATGGATCAGTGACGTAACAACTATAGCTTCCTGGGATACGTTTGTGTACGTTGAGTGCACAGACATCTCCTCTTTCAGTAGAGGAATGGGAAAATTTGTTCAGATACAAGTCCCTTTAGTCAGTGTCTGTGTCTTTTTAGCAGTAAGATGTAACTACAGGGGAGCCTGTTCTTTCAGAGCCCTCCATCGTATCACATTCATGACTATTCCTTTTTTGTAAACTTTATTGATGCATTCACGTCTCTGGTCTGTCCCTTATATGTTACCCTCTTTAATCCATCCATACACACTTCTGTCCTTACTACAAGCCTGACTCAGAAGTTGGAAGCTCCCGATTTCTGATTACAAGTGAACCTAGCATAACAGGCAGTGACGAGCTCCACCGGCAGACCAACCGCTCAGCAGCGTCACTAACATGGTGGCGTATTTAAAGTTAGGTCGCAGTAACACTGTCCATCCGTACCTTGCCCCGTGCTTTAGGGATTTTTCACCCACCCCCTAACCCTGCTTGCTTCTTGCTTATACGCTATCAACCCTCGGAGATTTAGTTTTGTCCAACTGTTTTTAAATATTTTCATCTGACCAAATCTGTAGTAAACACTCAACCTCCTCATTGAACCACCGTGAACCGATGGTGGCATCTTTTTAAATGTCCATCGCAGAGAACAGAGTCATATAAACAGACATCAGGACCGCCATCAATGCTCGTGCTTGTGCTTGTACAAGTGCGCACATTCATGCCTGTACATGTGCATCCATGCTTTACTATAGTTATTCATAGTTCCCAATGATGCGGATGTTGCATGCTGCCTGTTACTGCTCCAGCCTTTGAGTTCACTTTTTAAATCTTTCTTAACTTTTATTCTCTTTTTGTTTGTTCAGTTTCACCACCCTAACTTCTGTGAGGTTCTGCCCTTCTACCCTTAAAGTCCCCTTGACTGCCCCTCACCACCTCATTTCACATCTACCTATTCCATCCCTCCCCCCTGCTCTACATCATGTCCTCCACAACTTGATGAGCTCAGCCCTCCCCCAACAGACACCTCTACAATGTCCTTCACGCCTGACCTGGTAAAAAGTCATCTGACGAGACTCCACTCCCACAGAGCTGCAGGCCCAGATGGTGATTTCACCAGGGTGCTTAAAGCCTGTGCCCCCCAGCTGTGTGGAGTACTGAGTCAAGTCTTCAGCCTGAGCCTGCACCTCCAGAGGGTCCCTGTGCTGTCGATGGCCTATGGTCAGGCCTTTCACTGATCCACTACAGTTTGCCTACCAACCCTGCCTGGGAGTTGAGGACTCTCTTCCTTCCTCTTTACCTTCTTTACCTCAGACTTCAACTATTGCACTGAATCCTGCCACCTTCAGAAGTTTTCTGATGACTCAGCAATAGTTGGCTGCATTGGAAAGGGGGATGAAAGTGAATACAGGACTGTTGTGGGCAACTTTATCACTTGGAGTGAGTGGAATCACCTGCAGCTCAATGTGACTAAAACAAAGGAGCTCGTAGTGGATCTGAGGAGGGTGAAAACACCTGTGACCCCTGTCTCCATCCAGGGGGTCCTTGTGGACACTGTAGTGGAGTATAAACACCAGGGAGTGTACAATAATAAGTTGAACTGGACTAGAAACGCAGAGGCTGTCCACAAAAAGGGCTAGAGTCGACTCTTCTTCCTGAGGAGGCTGAGGTCCTTTAACATGGACGATGCTGAGGATGTTTTATGAGTCTGTTTCCAGTGTGATCGTCTTCACTGTGACACGCTGGGGCAGTGGGCTGAAGGTCGCAGACACCAACAAACTGAACAAAGTGATCAGGAGGGCCGGTGATGTCGCGGGGGAGGGGAAAACCCTGACGACCATGGCAGAGAGGAGGAGGCTGTCCAGGCTCCGGTCTATCCTGGACAATGTCTCCCTCCCTCTCTACGACACACTGGCCCAGCAGAGGAGTACCTTCAGCAGAAGCCTCCTCGCACCCAGATGCACCACAGGAAATCTTTCCTGCCTGTGGTCTTTAAACTATACAACACATCCCTTGGAGAGTCTGTAAACCCCTCTCCGTAATTCAGTACTCGCATTGGTCAAATGAACTAGACTTTAGCCGTGTAGCGTGCTTGGGCATCTTACAGTTGGACAGTGTGAGTGTGCCCTTAGAGAGTGAATGTCTCCACAGACACACAGATTGTAATACTCAGTAAACAGTAAAGAGGCAACAAGTGCTTTCATTAGTTGGTCATATGATCAATCACCATTGTTTTAACTCACTATCTGATTGATAGGAACTTAAAAGACAATTAAATAGATGAAAAGTTTACAGATTATAACTTATATAACGAATCTGCTGTTTTTAAATGTTTACCAACGTTTTCATGGAGTTTGACGAGGAGAAATTTTGATGCTACAGCAAAAACAATCATAATTCTGACACTAGTGTGCTTCTAACTTTGTGGTAACAGTTTGGTGAAGGTGCTTTCCTGACTGGCCCATAAAAAATGTTTTTTCCCAGTTTGGTGTGGAACAAGTTGACTGGCCTGCACAGAGCCCTGACCCCAACTTCCTCTGTCAAAGTGCTGTTAGTTATGCTACTAGCTGTATGTGTGAAGGGGTTCATGTGACAGTGTCAGTGTCAGTGACTTCATGTGTAAATGTGGGGTAAAGACGTTGCGGCTGCAGGTTTTCACCTGATAGTTTAGAAGCTTGTTTACGGCTCCTGCTAGCCCTCATTTCAGTTACACCTCCTGCTTCCCTGACCCACTCCCACCGCCCCTCTAATGTGTGAAAGTGGCCTCAGTAGTGGCCTCAACTCTTGACACATCATTAGCATGCTAAAGGAAGCAGCCACTGTCTTTCTCACACATTTGTATTCTCTCTGCTGGGTCTTGGTGTCATTGAATCATAGCTGTGAGGTGCAGGAGACTCCGCAGAGTCTGCTTCCTACAACTCTGACGGGACCCGGATTAGATGACTGCAGCTTTTCCAACTGTCATGTGAACACCTTTTAAAGTTTAAACAAAGTGAACTATCAAAGATGATTTAGATTAATACAATACAACATCTTGTTGGACAATGAACATATCTGTATTTAATGAAAAATATACTTAAAATTAGACACTATTACACTGTATAATTACATAGTAAAAGATTAAATGGCTAAAACAAAATAAAAATATTCAACACATCTGACAAAAATGACAAATAAATTATTTTAATGTAAAAAGTTTCTATGGTCTTTGATTTTTTTTGGTATTTTGGCCTCATACACTTCACTCTTGGAAAAACTATTCCTATTATTTTAAATTGGTCATTGTTAGTGAATTCAAATATTTGCCAGATGTGCAACCGAAGTCAGTACACGTCCATATGCTAGTAGTGGCTAATGTAGCATTGAGCCTCAAGCAGGGATGAAGAGCTACAGAGAGCTACACTTGTTTCCAACTCCACACCATCAGATTTTTTTAATTCACAAAGTTGGAGTCTTTAGCCCCAACCACCACTGAGGTGACGTCACTGAGTGATATAACATTTGTGAATGATTTGTGAATTCTTCTGAACGGCTTTTTGGTATGAACAAAGGGAACTAAGTCATACTTGAGAGCCGTTCTTTTCACCATTATGCCCAAATTTCTCTGCCTGCCCTAGATCCGTAGAGCCGGGTCATGATCGAGCAAGCTCTTCTCTGTATGTCCGCCTTCTCCTGTGGCTGGGACAGTAACAGCAGCAGCAGGATGCACAGACAGCTGTTACACTGACAACACTGTGTATGAAGCACATGCATGATGTCTGATTGATATTCATAGATAAATAGTAACGTATTAGGTATAATATTTAAAAAAGAACGATGAACTAAAGCCACTGATCACATTTTTAAACATATACAGTAACTCCCCTGTAAACAAGGACCAGTACAACTGTTGCAATTCGCTATTAAGTTTTAAAGCATAGGTTTTTTAAATTAATTAATAAATACAACGCACACCTACTACTCTACAAAGATCCCCTAGACACACTGTCAAATCAGCCCGATTTGAATGACATGAGACACGATGTTCTTTGTGATAGATCACTGCACTTTTGAGTCCTGCATGGTGATTTTCATACCGTACTGAAATGAGTGAAGACCAACAGCAGCCTGAAGGATTGTGAAACTGTCTTTATGACTCTGAAACCCCATGATCTTTTATGGTCCTTGAAGTGGATCATTTGGTCTCATTAGGGGGATGCTTGTAGTGAACAGTGTCTTGTTATTATCGTTACTATCACACGTCCTTCCAGGGATTAACCTGATGGCAACAATCAACAATCCCAAACTCAGGTGTTTGAGGTCAGGTTGCTGGCGGCGATGCACTTTGATCCGGCAGATACTTTTATCTGCTTCTTCGCAGAATCGGGGTTACTGGGGGCATGTAAATGAGAGCGATGAGGGGAGGTCCCACTCTGTCACTTTGAGAGGAAAAACAAATGCAGAGTCTTGAAAATTCCCCCATGACACCTGACTTCTTTCCTCTGTGGTTTGAATGAACAATGTGTGTGAGAAAGAGAAACACACATTTATAAATAACAGGTTTATGGAAGATTTGGTAGAAGGTTTAGTTATGGGGTGGACTTTTTTAGTATGATCATAAAGATAGGGACATTGCGTGCCGACTTTACAGAACTAGAGGCAATGAAGGACGACAGTTGTGTCATCTGATGTTACCCAAAAAGCGGCACTTCGGGGCAGCTGTGACTTAGAGATAGAGCGGATGATTGTCTGCATGTCGAAGTGTCTTTGGGCAAGACATTGAAACCCAAATTCCCACTGAAAGCTCTACCATGGGTGTGTGAATATGCGTGTTTGAATAATAAATATGAACAAATATTGATATTTACAACCTGAATAGTAACACATTTTAAACCATTTCTGCTTAAGAGCTTGACGGTTAGAAAAAAAAACAATCTTACCTGATTTAACAAGTTTGTTTTAAATCTCACAGCCTCTTGAGCTTGACTTTAGCCGCTTTCCTCACTTCTGTTTTGCTGACTGCACTGCCAATCAGAGGGATTTCTCTCTCATCGAGGGCCCCGATGGCTCCGCCGCCAAGTCAATATGCTAAATCTGATAGTTGTGGGACATAAAAACTAGGGTGAAGGACTCTCAACATCAGCCCAACTTCGACCAAAGGCTGACTGTCAGCTTCTTTTATCCCTGTCATAATGAAATCTTAGGGCGCACTCACACTGTCCTTCCGCACCGCGCCCCAGGCTTTAGGGTACTTGTCCCCCCCGCACCCCAGGCCCGTTTGTACTCACACTACCTGGGCCTCGCGCAAATGCTTCTTGCTGTCCATACGTCATCACGTCGTAACACGTCAAACACATTGATTGACGTCATCTCGATGCGTTTCTTTGTTTACAGATCTTTCCATAGACCTCGGAGTTTTTGTGCGTCTTGTCGACTGTTTTCGAATATTTTCATCCGACCAAATCTGCAGTAAACACTCCACCTCCGCATCACACCGACGTGAACCTTTCACCGCCATTGTTGTTGTTGTTGTTAAATGTCCGCGCATGGTCCGTCCTTCTATTTTCTATGTCTGAACAGGTGTACATAAATGACGTCAGAACCGTCGTAGGCCTCGTGCTCGTGCTCGTACACGTGCGCACGCTCGTGCTCGTACATGTGCAAACGCGCTCTACAAAAGCCCACCTCTCTCAGACGGGCTGTGGACGGCCAGCTGGCCACAGTTATGTGCGGAGCGCTTGCACTCACACTGGTCAAACGCACTAGGCTTTAGCTGAAAAAACGGTTTTGGCCGGGTGCGGAAGGACAGTGTGAGTGCGCCCTAAGGTTGCTCTGATACCATTCAGTTCAGAAGTGAAAAGAAAGTTTACATTTTTATTCTGTTTTTTTAATTTCACACTAGCTCTGTTTCCATTCTATTGTCAAGAAAACTTCAAGCAAAGTTTTGATATGTTGCAAAAAAGAAATGCAAATGATGAAAATGGAGAAGTCTTCATAAATTTGGTTCAGTTGGTTAAGTCTTCATTGTTCTCTCATGTCAACTAGTATTGGCCATGCTCTGTGCTGTCTGGAGACACAGACAGGTATCCAGAGTGTTAAAAAAGTGGTCCTGACCAAGCTGCTCTATTTGACATGTTGGGAGTAAGAACGTTATGTATCAGTAGTTACAGATGCTGCATACCACACACGCCTGAGATGAGGGGGGGAATCCCTGCAGAGCATTAAAAAAGTCTGACTCACCGACATGAATCATTACAACTGGGTTCAGGACAGGTGTAAGAAAAGAGGAGAGGCTCATTTGGCCCACAGACAATATCAGATGTGTGTGAACATTTCAATGCTTGGGTGGACATGAAACACCTCTGGTTCAATTATCAGTACAAATACACAAAAAATAACTCTGTGAGGGGGAAATCCAGTGAGAGAGCTTCATGTTGTTTTCTATAACAGCTCATGGTCAGGTGAAAGTAGAGGTTATAAATATGATAATGAAATGTTGGGAAAAGCCCCATTTTCCACCTGCTTGAGTAGCATTTGCTAAAACCCATTGACCAGTCATTTTAAAAATGTACAAAGCCTTTAAAATAAATCTTAAATAAGGAACAATGGGCTTGGAGCTGAGAGCCACAGACAGAAAGTCAAACAGTATTGAGAGACGGACGAAACACTTTGTAGGTTTTGGTCTTTATATGGGATTTTTGACAATAAGGGCGCACCAACACTGTCCTTCCGCACCGAGCCAAATCCGGTTTTTCAGCTAAAGCCTAGTGCGTTATAGCAGTGTGAGTGCACCCGCTCCGCGCATAGCTGCGGTCAGCGGGCCGTCCACGGCCCGTCTGAGAGAGGTGGGCTTTTGTGGGCTTTTTGTAGAGCCCGTTGCACGTGTACGAGCACGAGCTCAAGGCTTACGACGGTTCTGACTTAATTTATGTGCGCCGGACATAGAAAAAAGAAGGACGGACCATGCGCGGACATTTAACAACAACAACAATGGCGGCGAAAGGTTCACGTTGGTGTGATGCAGAGGTGGAGTGTTTACTGCAGATTTGGTCGATGAAAAGATTCAAAAACAGTCGACAAGACGCACAAAAACTCTGAGGTCTATGGAAAGATTTGTAAACAAAGTGACGCATCGCGATGACGGCAATCAATGCGTGTGATGTGTTACGGCGTGATGACGTATGGACAGCAAGAAGCATTCGCCGAGGCCCAGGTAGTGTGAGTAAAAACGGGCCTGGAGCGCGGGGGGAGGGGGAAGGGGGGACAAGTACCCTAAAGCCCGGGGCGCGGTGCGGAAGGACAGTGTGAGTGCGCCCTTAGAAAACAACTGCCAGTCTTATCCTTTAAGGAATAATGTAGTTTCTATAAAAGGTAAACTTTCCAGTGTGAGGAAAAGCCAGCATGTTCTCCTTCACATGCTGCTGTTGTCTGATTTTAAGCTGTTTACTCTGCATCAGCTGTCAAACATTTCCGGAAGCTGAAGACCGGGGAATCAGCAATGTTTCTGCAGAGACTTAGGGCGTACTCACACTGTCCTTTCGCACCGTGACCCGGGCTTTAGGGTACTTGTCCCCCCTCCATCTCCCCCCACGCCCCAGGCCCGTTTGTACTCACACTACCTGGGCCTCGGCGAATGCTTCTTGCTGTCTATACGTCATCACGTCGTAACACGTCACACACATTGATGACGTCATCGCAATGCGTTGCTTTGTTTACAAATCTTTCCATAGACCTCAGAGTTTTTGTGCGTCTTGTCGACTGTTTTTGAATCTTTTCAACCGACCAAATCTGCAGTAAACACTCCACCTCCGCATCACACCAACGTGAACCTTTCGTCGCCATTGTTGTTGTTAAATGTCCGCGCATGGTCCCTCCTTCTATTTTCTATGTCCGAACAGGCGCAAATAAATGACATCAGAACCGCCGTAGGCCTCGTGCTTGTGCTCGTGCTCGTACACATGCGCACGCTCGTGCTTGTACATGTGCAAACATGCTCTACAAAAGCCCACCTCTCTCAGACGGGGCGCACTAGGCTTTAGCCGGTTTTTGCCCAGTGCGGAAGGACAGTGTGAGTGCGCCCTAAGGCTACATCTGCACTTGCACATTTTCATTTTAAACAAAAACAATCTTGATCACAAGCATTTTAGCTTGTGACTATTCATGTACACTGAGCAAAAATGTGCCGATGTAAACAGAAAGCAGATTTCTCTACGGTTGAAAACCATGGATGTTTAAGTTGAAATACATTAAATACTAAAGAGGAAGAACTGCGATAGTGAATAAACACCAGATATTTATATGCTTGATGTACAAACATGAGTAAATGTGGTGGAAAACACAGATTGGAAGTAGTTTCAAAGCAATGGCGACACATTTGAGCGGTACTGGAAATCTGGAAATCCAATTTCCTTGTGAGGGTCAAAGGGATCAATAAAGAGAAGTCTAAGTAAAAGTCTACCGGAAGGATTGTCTGTTGCTAAAGGAAGCCAGACTAAAACAAGAGGTTTCAAACTAAAACAGCATTTCCAAACATCTGTTTCAGGGCTCAGAAACGCCAGAGTTGTGTGTTCCCGAGGTGTAAACGTAGCAGAAGAAATGTGTTTTTAAATATAAAAGGTAGAACTGTGGATGTAGCCTAAAGTCTACTATCTGTATACACAAAACAGGAATTTACAGCTACTCTGGCAGCTAGTTGGAAAGCCTCAGCTCAACTCTGAACACATCTGATTAGCACAGTAGCTAATGGCCCCTTAACATAAACAATAGCTCTGCAGCACAAACCCCCAGGCTCTTCATTCATTTCAGTGAGAGCACTGTATTAGTGCCATGGGGGTTCTTCCAGGGTGTTCGAGAAAACAAAGAAAGAAAGAAAAAATGCAGAGTAGTGGGACAGAGTGGGATTAGCTGCTCGAGAAGTATTTTCCCTCCATACAGAAACACAATGATACTATGTGCTTATATCCTGACCACCACTAAATCCACTGCTAACAGGTGATAAACTCCTTTCCCATTGACAGAAGATCATTTTTGTTTCTTCTGTGTTATTTTAAACATCAAAAACATGCAGGGAAACAAAGTTAGGAAACAGTAGAAAGCAGTAAGTAGTTAGTGAAAATGTCTCTCTCCAAGTCTGAGCCAATTCATTTTGAAGGATGCCACTAATTGCACAGAGACAGACATCAGAGACATTCATCACTGCTGATCATAGACGATAAATACTTGCGCCTGCTGCAGATTCATTTGTCCTGGGAATTGCCAGTTGAAATCTTTACCACTAAAGACGAAAGCCAGATGTTAGTAGGTGGCTTTAGTTGGGGTCAAACCATTATTTATGGGTTATAATGAACTTTATTTTACCTTTACCAGGCTAGGGTGTGTAGTGTATCCTATAGCTTGGCCTTCATAATACATTTAGGCCTGTTGTCAGAACTCACTGCAGCCAGATAATTTAATATATATACTGTACAAATCTCCCCTTCAAGTGAAATTCCAGCGTAAAGTCATCCCAGGGTCTTTTTCGGCAAATGCACTCATCAAATAAGCCACCGAGACAAGGCATTCAAAGGTCTTTTTTAACCACTAATGCTGCTCAAAATAACAGCAAACCTCTGCAGCAGCATGAGAAGAGTCCCTACACAGAAAACAAAGCACCAATGGGCTCCTTCCTTTGGGATTGACTTTGGTAATCCACTTGAATGGACTTTACTATGAGAGGAGTTGGTACAGGGGCCGGTAAGGAAGTCTTTAAAACACTGTTTTAATAGACTCTGGGTTCACTAACTACGCTGTTGGTCCTTTGTTTTGTGTGTAGGGACTCTTCTCATGCTGCTGCAGAGGTTTTGGGTAATCCTGAGCAGCATTAGTGGTTGATGCATACACAGCGTTGCCCCAAGCTAATCAGTGTTAGTTGCATTAAATTACATTAATTACTGTCAGCGACTGTTATTGACTGTCCCGGATTTCTCCGTTAATAGTTTTTACACATAGAAATTGTCTTGGTGGCTTATTTTATGAGTGAATTTGCAGAAAAAGACCCTAGGATTATTTTTGCCAGTGTTGTTGTTGTTAAATGTCTGCGCATGGTCCCTCCTTCTATTTTCTATGTCCGAACAGGGGCACATAAATGACGTCAGAACTGCCGTAGGCCTCATGCTCGTACATGTGCAAACGGGCTCTACAAAAGCCCACCTCTCTCAGACGGGCCGTGGACGGCCAGCTGGCCGCAGCTATGCAAGGAGCGGTTGCACTCACACTGGTCAAACGCACTAGGCTTTAGTGCGGAAGGACAGTGTGAGTGCGCCCTAAGGACGCAGGTTGGGATGGTGGACGGGTCCCAAAGTAGAGGACTTTCACCCAGGCGAGCGGGGTTGGTCCTGGATGTACTGAACCAAACCATAACATTTTTTCTAATCCTAACTAAGTCGTTTCCATCGCTAACCCTTATGAGAGTAATGTTGAACCACAGCACAGACCTTCAAGCTGTGATTCACATATGTTGAAAACTAAAGAGTTTCCCTTAACATACAATAGATGTCATTTGTTTTTTGACATCTGGAAGCACTGAAGCTTGGGAGGTGGTATCACATCTTCTTTCTCCACCCTGCTGAAGGAACACCCACACAAACATAGACTCTTGTTTTATTTTAGTGAAAAAAATCAAAAGTCACCTATTGTAGAAGAATGGAGCAGTAGAGTGATTTAACCTGTTAGTGGCTGCCTCCGCTGCTGCTGCTGCTCCTGACTGATGAGGCCTGTCAGCGCACGCCTGCTCCTGATTGGCTTGATTGCACTTTATAAAACACAGCTTGTTCTGTCTCCACATTGTGATGTCTGTATATTCAGGGGGTCTGAGCTAAGTACAATTATCAAACTGCATGACAAATACAATGGGAAGAGTGGCGTCTTCCTCTTTTGTCCTCGTCATTTGCAGAATATACTTCATTCCTGTGGCCAAACATGCATCAGACTAACTGTTAATCTTACTGACTCCGTGTGAAATGTGTTTATGATCAGTGAAAACTTTCAAGCACAAATGGTCGGATCGTTCATAACCTCCTTTTTTAAAAATACAGTGGACCTTCATAGGAAACATCAGTCAGGAGGTGAACAGACTGTCTTTGTTTAACTTCTGGAAATGAAAAGGATCCAGGTTCCAATGAGAGCCTGCAGGGACTTTCATCCTCCGCCCTCCCCCGTTTATGGTGGGTGAGATTCATGCTCCAAATGCTAAGACTGGAGGTTCTGCCACACAACAGTTGTTGTTGTCATATCAAATATTTTCACACAGTGATCAATAAAGTTCCTTTATGTTAACAAAATTCAATTCAACTCAATTCAATTTTATTTATAGTGCCAAATCATAACAAAAGTTATCTCAGGACACTTTACAGAGTAGGTAAAGACCACACTCTATGACTTATTTATGATTTATAGAGACCCAACAATTCCCCCGTAGAGTACGGTGGCGTTGAAAACCTTCCCTATAACAGACAGGAACGTCAGACCGACCCAGCTCTGTGGAGGACGCACATCTGTCTGCACCGGAGAGAGGAAGAGAAGGAGAGAGAGAGAGAGAAAAGACGGACGGATGGACAGAGAGAGACAAAGACAGACACAAAGACAGACACAGACACACTTCCAGTAACTATAATAACATCTATAGTAATGTGAATATGACTTATGCCGACATAATGCTTTGATCATATGATATCACATCCATCATGTGTGTCAAATGGAACAAACCAGATTCCCATAAAATGAAAATAAACATTAAAAATAAATAAATAAGCTCAAGACCATCTTGCAATAGGATGACACCATCGGCAAAGCTAAATCACACCTAGGGCAATAGCCGCTTCCCTACTTCCTGTCCCCTACTTTGCTTGGACAACACCGTTCTTCGATCTTGACCTTAATTTTGATCCCAGCTAACACACCTCGAAAAGTTAGGACGCTATCACACTGACATATAAACACCAGCCAAAACACTGAAAAGCACCTCTGCGGTAGTTCCTGCTACAGTAGGTGTCTCCAGGACTGTCGTGGCTTCTGAAAAATGACAAAATATTGTCCTTGTTCCCTGAAGTCGTTTACAGAAGAAACACTGAGGGTAAATAGATAGGGACAGGATTTCTCAGTAGGAGAGAAAGATGTTTGCCGAGAGAAGAGCTGCAGCATTTCCAGGAAAAACGTCAGTGCGGAGCGTCTCTCTGAGGTATTTTGGCCCGAGGATGCGAGCAGATGGGAGATAATTGAGCGTAAAAGTGTCACAAGCCGTCCACTGGGTTTATTAGAGCTTTGAACTTTCAAAACTTCAGCTGCAGTTAAAATTGATCACTGAGTTGCATTGTTTTTATATTCTCACGTTGTTTTAAATGTTATTTTCTATGTTTTCACTTTTATATAAAACATTTGATTTGGGTTTTTTCAGTAGTGGGTATTTCCTGTCAGTGTGTCCTTTTTACACTTGACACAGCGCTTCCTTGAGTGCCGATCACTACACCTTCCACAGTTACGTCCCCTCGAGTATACACGTCATTTGCTAACAGCTAGCTATTTGAGACCCGGCTTTTTCTGTGCACCACCTCACGGTTCCAATAGTTTGATTTAAAAATTAAGCACCTGCAAAACTAATGACATCCCCATCAGCATCACTTTTACTTTTTGTTTAGCACTAATTAGAAAATGTTAACGTGCTAAACTAGAATGGTGACTCTGGTCAACATATTCGTATTCACAGGTTTGTATGATAGCTACAAGAGTTATGCACAAAAATTTGTATGATATCATGTAAAACATGAGGTTCTTTAACGTTGTGAAACGGCGACCAGAAGTGGAGCACGACAGCTGCTGAACATCCGCATATAAACATTGTCATTGTGCACATGTTAGCATACTGAAGGGCCCATCCACACGGAGATGCGCTGTTCCTGTAACTGCACAACACTGTACTTTGTTAACGATGCTGTCATCGCCCCACCTCGGTCCTCTAACCTCTGTGGCGTCACATAACAACAGCGGTGCTGCGTGGAGAGAGACACGGACCCCCAGACTGAACTGTGCTCTGAGCGGCTGCGTGGGAATGAATCAGGCCGACCACATATTTCTCCCTTTTCCCTGATGCTCTGAATAAGACGCTACATTGGTCGCTAGTAGCTTTTTTATAAATAAAGTTGCTAAGAAGATGTGAAAAGTCATGAAATCTAGCGATAAAGTGCCCGCCTGTGAGTGCTTTGGGACTGGGAAGGGCTAAAAGGCAGCAGCTGCTGCTTGGTGAGGACACTAACTACAGAGTGATTCATGCATCAGAGTCCAAAACAGCACAAAGTCTCCACTAACACCAGAAACAGTCAACAGATTTCTCTCTAGGATGGAGGAGGATGGATTTAGCAAGAAACCCGCCAGTGATTGTATTATACACAGCGTCTCCCCATCTCTTCTTCTCCTTATTGGTGTATTTCTGTGGCAGTTACAGCGCCACATCCAGGCCCTGCATGTGTATTACAGCGTTTTTAGCCGGTTTCACTGGTTTCGTGTGGACGCAGATATTTCTTGAGTCGAGTTCGATCATGTGGAGGTACCCTTAGCCCTGACTCTCTTTCTTGCTGTTTTACATTTTCGTGATATTTCTTTTCTTTTCTCTCTGCGCTGCTTCAGTGCGTTTGCATGTGTGAAATCTTTTTTTAATCCTCTGCTTTGAAATGACAGTTGTACTCTTTTAGACTGCAAAGTGAAAACAGGAAGACTTCACAGAGACCCCACACCACATTACACGCACACACACACACACACACACACACACACACACACACACACACACACACACACACACACACACACACACACACACACCAACACCTTCTTATTGTAAGACCTGATGTGCTGATGGGAACTCAAATACAGAACTGAAAGTGGGTTTCCAGTGTGTGTGTGTGTGTGTGCGCGCGTGTGTGTGAGGAAGTCAGCAGTGGGCTGGGTAAGTACACTAACGGATGGGGAGGTCGGGGTTGTGTGTAAATGTAAATGGCACTTTCACACTTACAACCTCTTCATTCATATCAATGAGACCACTACGTTGGCGCGGGGATCGCCTCAGACGCAGTCTAACTTTACATTCTGGGATAATGAGTGGAAAAAATGCTGCGGCTTGTTTGCATTTCTTTTTACACCAATGAGCCACCAAGCCCCGGCTGAATTGATATCACATGTTCACATAATGTTCAGCTATCCACATTATTTTATTATTATTTTATTTATTATTTTAAACCTTTGTTTTGCTTTTTCTTTATTTCTTCACATACTTTTAATCGCTGCACTTTGTGTTAGAAGAAGAAGAAGAAGAATTCCTTTATTAGTCCCGCAAATGGGGAAATTCAATTTTCACTCTATTATTTATTAATTTTATTTATATAGTATATAAAAAGACAAATGTCTTGTACGTGTGAACAAAGAAATTAACATTTTGTGATAGTAAGCTCTCTCGGCTTTTCCAATAGCGATCGCCAACTCTCCTGCTGACTCCGCAACGCACTCTGTGAGAAAGGTCCCACACAAAACACTTAATACATCCAGAGTTCTCACATATAACTAACAATAACATGTTGACTTTTCTTTCCATCGATTACACTTGTACATTTGCAAAGTGAAGTGTTCAGAAAGTAGACGTAATAAAGGCAAACGTGCAAGAAGTTTTAATGCATGCATCATTTGGGGATGCAAATAACCAAGAATTATTCATTTTAGTGTAGAAATTTCTGATATACATTCATCTTCAACCGCTTAACCCTGCCGGGGTCGCGGGGGGGCTGGAGCCGATCCCAGCTGACATCGGGCGTGAGGCGGGGTCCACCCTGGACAGGACGCCAGTCTATCACAGGACACATAGAGACAAACAGAGACAGACAACCATTCACACCTACGGGTGATTTAGAGTCATCAATGAACCGAACACCTGCACGTCTTTGGACTGTGGGAGGAAACCGGAGAACCCGGAGAAAACCCACGCAGACACGGGGAGAACATGCAAACTCCTGGAACCTTCTCGCTTTGAGGCGACAGTGCTAACCACTACACGTGGTGCAGCCGAAATTTTTAATATGAAATATAATAAAAATGTGCTACAGCTCTAAACATACTACAGGATTGAGATGCAAGCGGACTTTTGCTAAAAGCACAGCAGAAACACCTGACACTGACGACAATGATATCAATATCCTGTGCGAGCCTGGTCTCACCAAAAGGCGTGTGAATGACACGCTATTTCTCTAAAGCCATCTCGCGTATAATTACAACGCATGTCATGATTTTTGCGTGTCATTTCACGCCATGTAGTCTCAATTGACTTGTATAGTGCAGAGATGGCGTTGTCATTTCATGCACAAATGTCATTGAGGGAAAACCCACGTGTTCGTATTTCTCCGCCACCTCGCGGAGAAATACGCAGTGGTGGAGCTTTCTGTCAGAGGGTTGTTTTTAAATCAATATTTCATGTGAAGGACGGCTGAAATGACGGGCGTGAAATGCCCTAACCCTAACCCCTAACCCTTACCCTAACCCTGACCCTAACCCTAACCCTAACCCCTAACTCTAACCCTAACCCCTAACCCTAACCCCTAACTCTAACCCTAACCCCTAACTCTAACCCTGACCCTGACCCTAACTCTAACCCTGACCCTAACCCTAACTCTAACCCTAACCCTAACCCTAACCCTAACCCCTAACTCTAACCCTAACCCCTAACCCTAACCCTAACCCTGGGGAACTACGGGCGTTAAATGACACGCGAAAATCTCAATCTGCGTAGACATGCACGCGAAAAGTCATGAAAGTCATGAAAAGTGGCGTGCTATTTATACGCCCTCCCATGAGACCACGTAGCCTGTGCAGTATAACTTTTCAACATCATGTGCAACATTATCATTCAACATGTGTAAAATTACTTTGTCATGATGTTCTACGGATCAGGTCAGCAGGAGGTCAATCATCACACGTCTCCTGTTTACAATAAACCTTTTTGTGAAAACATTATTTTCATACATATCTAAAAAAAAGGTGAATCATGTTAAATGTTTTATTTAAATGTGCAACTTGATGCTCAGTTTATCAGTTCAGCTGTTTGATAATCCTTCAACTGGACTTCCCGGTTTATAACTTGTTCCAACGCAGCCCAGTGTGTTGCTTTGCTGGAGGGAGGCTTATTCGTCGTTATCTCGAATCTCAACAAATTCCACCAAATCCCCTTTGTGAGTGTGTGTGTGTGAGTGTGTGTGTTTGTTATTTTAACACCCCTCCCAATCAACCATCTTATCTTAACTTATCTCCACTCCAAGATGAAAGGCATTTGTTGAATATCAAACGACCTGACACTCGACTACAATAACTCCTCCTCCTCCTCCTCCTCCTCCTCTTCGTCACATTCCAGCAGAAATATTTAACTCCATCACTTTTAAGGAGTGATGTTGCAGGATGACTTTTTAACAATCCAAAAACAATGTCCTGATTATTGACAGTAATGAATGAGGTCGTAAGTTAACACCTCAGAGTGTATTACAGTTCTTATATTATGACCACGTATCAACGGGGGTAAAAGACACTTTAATAACATTTGTTACACCTAAAAAAAAGTTTAGTTAGGAAACAAAAATCTTGAATTTAATGCTAAACATTTCCAACCTTTGGGAAATCCCTGTTAATGCTTTATTTATCAAACATTTCTAAGTCTTTTCCTGACTTCTTTCCCTCTCTCTTTATCTGCTGTCTCCTCCGAATCTCTTTCTTCTTCTACTCTTCCTGTATAAAAGAAGAATGTATAGTATGTATTGCACAAAGGATTGTGGGTAAGAATAACCAGAGAAGTATGTTGGCGAAGATGCAGCCAGATGTATTTGGACATCCTAGTATTTTTGGCATGCTGAATTAGGCATACCATCTTTTTTCTGGAATACAAAATAGTGCAAATGGTTGTATGGGCTTTGAAACGCAGGGTTCAACACAGTCTGTGAATGTTCTCATTTGTCCAGGTCGTCGTTATCCTCAAAGCAATTTCAGTCCAAAGCAACTGGACTTGGTCATTTGTCAAGGAAGGCGTTTCACCTCTCATGGGTGGCTAGGTGGTGGAGTGGATCGTCCTCCACTCGAGATATTGGCGGTTCGATCCCCATCTTCCCCCGGTCCACATGTGGAAGTGTCCTTGGGCAAGACACTGAACCCTGAATTGCTCCCGGTGCTGCCCATGGGTGTGTAAATGTGGTGTGAATGGTTACATTAGATGGTCTGTAGATGTCCACTGCCATCAGTGTGAATGTCAGTGTGAATGGGTGAATGTGACAAACACTGTGAAAGCGCCTTGAGTAGTCAGAAGACTAGAAAGGCGCTTTATAGGTACAAGTTAATTTACCATCCAAGAGGCTTCATCAGTTCATGTACACATCTGACCAGACTGGGTTTATTACAGTTTTCTCATTCGCTTTAGTAAATTTCCTAAATCATCCTCAACGTTTGCTAACCATTACGTGCATTTCTCAAAACAATTCGTATAAATAGCAAAAGCACCTTGGATTTCCTGCAAAAGCCAGTCTCTTGCTCAAAATCCTTAGTTCATCCCTCAAACGTAATATCTGTGAACGAGCGTGTCAGTGCCATCAGAGAGACGTGTCCTTGTGTCATTGTGTACAGAAACAACAGCCAAATTACTTTGTCATGTTGTCAATATAACAGTTTACTCTGTTTGTAAAGAAATGTTTTGTCTTAATGTAAAGGCCCGGCCATGTCTCTGTAGTGACAGCTAGTGTTTGTGTAGGTGTGAGTGTGTGTGTCTGTGTGTCAGCGTGGCTGTGTGTGTTTGTGTGAGTGTGTGTATGAACGTATACATATGTGTGTGTGTCTCTGTGCATGACTGTGGGAGGGTTGGGTTCTTATAACTTTCTTCTCCTGATTTTATTTCATGTTTCTCTTTTTCTGTTCATCTCTTTAAGGCACTTTGCGATACTTTCTGTATGAAAATCCCCAAATAAATAAAGGTTGATTTGATTTGATTTGATTTGATAAAGCACATTGAATTGCCTTGGTATGAAATGCGCTATATAAATAAAGATGCCTTGCCTCGGAGGGGTATCGTGAACATAAGACAATCTCCTCAGGGAAAACTCCTCCAGCTGCAGGAATTAAACTGCAGTCTTCCTGCGCCTCCTGACGTTCCTGTCTGTTGGGCCACAAATTCTCATTTCCCTTCATTAGAGAATGTCAAGACTCACCTGGGGGACATTTGCCAACTCAGGGCAGATTTTTAAAAAGAAAGTCTGATGGAAATGTATATAAAGCTGCTCCACATGTTATGACTTTTGCATGTAAAGACTTATGCAGTGAACTAATGCCTAGATGTTGTGGAGGTGAGACTATTCCACAGTGACCCGTATAATACATGTTGATCAACATGACATAAGCAACTGATAATGTAAGAAACAGCAGAGGATTTTACATAATCATTTGCAAGGATGTACTAAAGCATTTGCAACTTGTCACAATGATGTGAAGTTTGAACAAGTAGTTCTGAAAATTTCAATTCTCATCTGAGAAATTAACCAAAGCGACTGAGAAAATCTGTAATCCTGCAAGGAAAATTACTGTTTTCACTCTATTGGCTGTAATTCACACACACACACACACACACACACACACACACACACACACACACACACACACACACACACACACACACACACACACACACACACACACACTCTCTCTCTCTCTATCTCTCATGGTATGTGGGTATCTCTGACAGCAATGATGTATGGAGGACAGATGGACGCACAGATTACTTTTACTTTTACAGCACTTCTATCCTTTGTTGGACTTGTTTCTTTCTTTACTCATTTTATCAAGTTATTTAAGACAACTTGGGAACTGCAGGGCGGAGTGTTATCTGTCCGGTTTGTACTGGATTTATGAGTGCAAAAATATATGGTCTAGCAGTTAGGGTTCCTGGTTTTCACTCAGGCAGCTCGGGTTCGACTCCTGGTATGGGAACAACTGTTTGAGGCAGCAGTAGCTCAGTCCATAGGTGACTTGGCGGGGAACCTTTGGGTCCCTGTGTGGGCCATGAATGGAGCATGGACTGGTGGCTGGAGAGATGCCAGTTCATCCCCTGGGCACTGCAAAGGTGCTGTTGTGCAAGGCACCAAACCCCCAACTGCTCGGGGTGCCGATCTGTTTGGCAGCCCCCTTGCTCTAACATCTCTACATTAATTGCATGTATATAGATCCTGTGTGTGCACGTGTGTGTAACCTGAATAATATAATAACAGAGTGCTAATTGTAGATTTAAGTGCAGCTTTACTGTGGACAGCAGCTCTATTTACATATGCTCAGATTTTATGTAAATTCATTACAAGTTCGGGAACATCATGTTATTTAAGGGTATTTATTTAAAGCTTAAATTATCAGTTACATTAATGCTAATATATCAGTGCATAAGGCCTGAGCATTTTCTCACTAAGACTGTGAGGGATGGGCAGTTGGAG